>NC_056748.1:1166998867-1167226367 GCF_019279795.1 Protopterus annectens | reverse complement strand
CAGAGTGGGGCATGTTCTGTACAGCCTTGTATATCTTTCTAGTAGAAACCATTGGCAACTTTTCCTTCCAAGATTTCATCTCTCTGTCTACCCTCCCATCCTTCTCCAGTCATATACTGCAGACACAACCCCTGTTCTCATTGGCAAGACCTGCGTGCCCCTCCAACTACCCCCACAACCACAAAAGTAAATCGAAGAAGTGTTCCTTTTTCTGTTCAGTAGTTTCATCAGGCAGCTCTCCTTTAGTCAGTATGTATCTGTAGACTACAGCTGTAACAACTCTTGAATCAAATTTCTTCAACTCTAAATTTACTTCTCCTTACAGATGTATGCAATATGGTATGAGCTTTACAAAACAATTTTTAGCTTCCCAGATACTCGGTAAGACCAGTTGGCAGCTTTCCCTTTCATGAATGTAAAACTTCAATGATCTGATGTCATTTACATATTTTGTGACCTGTTTTTCTCTCTACTCTTTGAGGCATCTGAATTTACCTTCCTCCATGCCTGAAGTTTGCTGTTCGTTATAGCATTTTTAAATATTTCATAATTGCAGTGTAAATTACTATGATTTACATGCATATGTAGATTGCACATCTCCATGATGTCACTTAAGATTGGTGCACAAAGATCATATTAATTAGAGTTAACTTAACCTGTTAATTCCAACAAGGTAATAATTAATTTATAATGCTTTTCATTAGTTCACTGTAGCTTTCACTGGCAGTTTATACCCCCACATATAAGTTAAAACATTTAAGAGCTGTATAGTTCTCAGTTCAAAACTTCAGTTGTAGAGTTATTACAATCTTACATTATGTCATGACCATCAATGTGAAATGAAAATAAGATGTATCTCGTACTGGTTATTATTTACTCATAATCAGACAGGAGGACAGCAATGCAAATCACACTGCACAAAAAATAATAAGATTTGCAGTATATTAGACCAAGCTGAAACACTTGTTTATCTTCCAAAATGAGAATCAACTATACCAGTTTACAAACATCCCTACTCAGGTTACAGATGCAACTTTCCTTGTATTATTATCCATTAATAATATGAATGCCAGACAACTGTCTTACATGCCCAGCCAACCTCACCCTGATGCATAACTCTTGATGATTAAATATAAGATCATTTAATAATTATGAATTTGTAAAAGCTCATTAGTGCTCTTGTCATTTTTATAGTGATAAACTAATGACTTTTGGCTTTTCCCGGTTAGGGGTCACCACAGAGGAACCCCAGTCCGCTAATTATTGGCAGTGGATTTTTATGGTGCTGAGTTGCCAGCCCGACACCCAACCTTCAAAGAAGGTGAACCCATTCACGCACGCACCTACCTGCATGTCTTTAAACAAAACTGATAATTTTGTATAATGCCAATGTATAACAACAGTGTAGTTTAACTATCGTGTTAACAGATTGTTTGTACAACTCACCCTTCTTGAGCTCCAGCAGGTCACAATCTACTCACATTGGATGCTGTATAGGCGTACTACCATCATAAGCATAAAGCCATCTCTGTATAAAAAATGCCTATGATTCAGGTTTTTATCATTGGCAGGAAAGCAGGGGTCCCCCTACTATTTTATCACCACCATATCAGAACAGAAATCCATCACCCCTTTTCTCATTTTACACATGGTGTCACTTCTGCAATGGCAATCACCTCAAGCCAAGGTTTACACCTCTGGGTGGCTAACCCTTCTGTGGTAATTCATTCACACCACTCAGTCATGCATACACTCACCTGTGGCCAATTTAGAGTGTCCAGTACACCTACTGCATGTTTTTGGAATCTGGGAGGAAAACAGAGCACCCAGAGGAAACCCACATGACCACAGGGAGGACATGCAGACTCCACACAGAAGGCACCCCAGTCCTGACAAGAACCATTCACACACTTGCCATGCTCTGTAAGTAAGTTAAATAGGATATCAGAACAGAAATATGTTATACTAATGCCCTACAGACTCATTTAATCAACCTTTCAAATGGTATATCCCTTCCTCCACCTATATACACTTGGGGTTACTTTCTAATAACTCCTAGCAAAATGATTAAATATCCTTCTCTTAGAAAGGGACCTATAGTTCTAGAAAAGCAGCAAGTTCTTGTCTGAGCCTTCAAAATATCTAAACCGTTACACAATATAACTCCATTATGACTTGTGGATATCCCCATACAAACTGAAAATCAATAAATATGTTTTATGTCCCTATGTCACGAAATGAGATACTGCCAGCCCAGCTATCTGGAATTTTGTAAATAATTACATGTCATTTGTGAATATCAGCATGATTCATGTAAGATACTTGTGTTACAACTGTATTAGAACTGTATGTCATGTGTACATCAAACTGCTTGAAGGTTTTTGCAAAGTGATTGAAATGTAACCACAGCATGCCCTACTGGTGTATATGCACCATTGTGACTGTTTAAACATATATATTTTAACAGTGGAAACTGGAACATATGTGATTGACCTCAGCCCAGTAAATTGTAGGAAAAATAGCTGAAATTAAATTACTTTATGGCAGAAAGGAGAGACACATTCTGTGGTGATAGGTTTTCTGGATTGTCTTGAAAATGTTTTATTGTTTTATGATTTTCACCATTTGTCTGAAATTAAATTACTTTATGGCAGAAAGGAGAGACACATTCTGTGGTGATAGGTTTTCTGGATTGTCTTGAAAATGTTTTATTGTTTTATGATTTTCACCATTTGTCAGAGGTCTATGTATTTTCATAAGTAGATGCTAAATACTACCAGATTCCAGCAATGGGGATTTTCAGCTGGGATAGTCAGATGACAAGAAATGCTGTCATTCTGCAAGCTATCCCAGCAGTAATATTTTAGATATTAATTTGAGAGGTCTCTGAGAGAGAAAAACAGCATTCTGTATTCTGTCTTGGACCTGATATGAATCATTCACCACACTTGCATTGCTCTGTAAGTTAACTAGGATATAGTAATTCTCTTAGATTCAGTCAGCAATATAGTGAAGCATAGTTTAGATGTTTTCTTTATTTATTTGAGACTGCCCTGCAATGTTGTTTTAAATATTTCTTGTGGTTTTAAACTCTAAAGTCACTGTACATATATGTTTAGTATTGTCTTGTTCTTTTATTATTTATTAAATATATTTAAACCTTTCATTGTGGCTGCTCTGTTTAGAGATATTTAAGTTCTGAGAGTACTTGCATATTTATTTGGTGACATGTGTAGACCACTCCTAATAGCCTTGCTCTTGGTGAAACTATCATTTGTATTAATAGTAACAGTACACAGTATGATTGGACATCCTTTGTTAATGGCCTTAAAGTAGCTGATAAGGGATTTTGGTGGCAGTGATAACTACATTATAGTCTGGGCAGAAGGGGGCTTAGCTAGTAAACCTTTGCCAGCCTTTCCCAGGTGTGTGTGTGTTTAAATCAAATCTCCAAGAGAGTGTATGTCAGCTAGTTGGGCAGGGACACTAAGCACTTGTTGGACAGAGAGAGTATTGAAGGACTTGGCTTGGAACCCTGGCTAAGGACTCCATTCTGTGCCAGTGGGGAGACTTATTGGGGATCTGGAGAAAGTGGGAGAAACCAGCCCCAGATTGACTGTGGTCTCTCTGTGCTCTTAAGGGGAATTGCACTTGATGCTGAGAGCTGCATCTGGAAATACTGTGTGTATACTTGTCATTCTCCCAATGTATGCCCCCCACTAGTGCCAGTGGTTAGGATTGAGGCTCCCTGATTACTGGTCCAGTGGTGGGGTGTCACAGCCTACATAACCAGATAGTAATTATTTGTATTGATCATTGTTTGGTTGCCAGCAAAAGTATTAAAAAATAAATCCATAATTAAATAATTGCATATTACTTTACTCGGCCCCCTTTTGGACTTCAGTGAAATTTTCACACTGCACTGAACTTTTATTGTCCTCCTGGCAGTAGTTTGGCCTGTGGTGCTGACTAGCTGTAGTAGTTATTTTTTTAACCACCCTGTACCAGGTTACACCTAGAAATAACTCTGTTCAAAACACTAGCTCCAGTGCCCAACTAATTCAGTTTTCAGGGGGAAAAAAATCAATTGCCATCATCTTTTAGCTGTGGAAAGTAATATACTGTAGCCACTCAAACTTATCAACTGTCTGTTATGTGCATTCCCCTGAAAATCAAATCAGCAAGCTCCATATCTCTAATGAAGAAAATAAAATGTTAAAAAAAAAAAAAAAAACCATAATCTCACTTGGCAAGACAGCATATCGGCACTAAACTAATTCCTTACTCTTCATAGCACACAAGGGCATGTTTCTCACTCCGCCAGTACACGTACAATGAATTCATAATCGTTACCAGTTGCAAAATAGTTTCCAATATATTCCACTTCAGTACCCCTAAAATAACAACAGAAATAATCCCAGCTTCAGATCCAAGTACTCACTCAAATAACAAACTGTAAACACACAACAAAACACTCTTTAATGCTTGCAGAGGCTGAATCTTGATTATTGTTCAGTATCTGGCTAAAGGATCTAGAGGGTACTTTATGTTCATTTTGATATTCACTCGCTGGGCACTTAGTAAACTGAGTAACATTTTCTTCTTAAAAAAGATTCATAAATATTGTCATAATTTTATCTTAGATGGCAAGCAGTCATTCTGCATATAAACAGTAAATAAACTTACTGTAGATATGTATTACTCAGCAAGTATATTGTATGCAATAGAATGTAGTGATCCTTTAGCTGACAAGTATAGTTTCTACAATTTTATTAATAAAATATCAATCATCTCTTGCTATCACTCTTGTCCAAGTTTTATTAAAAAATGTCATTGAAAGTCTTCCCATTACTACAATTGTTTTGTCTGTTATTCAATATGATATGTAATAGATTGTACTAAAGTGTCAGTTGACATAGAAAGAGAAAAGCTGAAAGTAAATAGAGAGAGAGAGAAAAACAAATTCATCATCGGTTCCTAATATTCTGTATCTCTTGCCAGGGTATCTGTCCAAATTCATAGAGAAAAGCATGTTCTTGACAGCCATTCCAATACTGGAATGTTAAGTCATGTGATCAACTTCCATTAGAGTCAGACAGTCTTGTTTTAATAATAGACTCAGAAAATCTTATGTTAACTGGGTCTTTATCTTTTCTTAAGAATCTAACTTTAGCTTTAAAGTTATAAACTTGATCTAGCATTCTCAATGGTTCTACAAACTGTCCTGTTCCATAAGGTAAATAGACATTCAGAGATCTAGGATAAATCAGGTTAACCTTCGATCTTTTTTAGCTGACATTACATCTTGGCATCAATAAATCAAGTGCTATTTTTCCTGATAAATCATGTTAAAAAACTTTGTATTATCTATCAAATACCTTTTATCAAGCTTTCAAAGTTAAGGCAATGTCTTCTTTTTTATAATTCAGGTTTCAGACTGAACAACTGCGTTCCTCAATCACCCAGCACAGGCATGACTGCTGACAGTGAAAGACGTCCATCAGCTTTCATGATTGTAATGCATTTTGATAAAAGAATAATTCAGGTCACTCACTTATCCTTCATATATTTAACACAGCTCAGATTTTTCTTTTTAACTGGGACACTTGTCATTTGCAAGTTCTATTATCCTTTATGGCATTTAAGATTATGATTGATGAAGAAACTACATCATATTGTTTGGGCCCATACTGTGCATATATAAAATATTTATAACTTTCATTATGACAACCTGTTAGAGAAGCTACAACCTACTCTAGTCTACTTGCAAAATTACAACTAACTGATGTTACGCCACTATTATTGTACATTTGTTTATTTTGAATACATTGTAATTATCTTTTATGTCTGGACTGGCCTGGAAGTGGTCCAACTAGATCAGTGCTCTATCCCAGTAAATACATTTAAATAAATAAATATACAACTTATTTTTTCTCATAATCCTTTCATCTAATTCATTGATGATCTATCCAGCTGTTGCCAACTCTCCTTGGAACTTCAGAAATTGCTTCTTCATAATTTCATTTCAGTGGTAAACTGATATCAGTTTGTGTTATAATTGCCTCAACATCTTTTCTTTCCTTATGGTCAAGTTTCTGTAGAAAAATGGTAATTTTATCTGTAATCTAATGGAACTCTAAAAAATATATACAGGAAAGTTTCCAAGGTCACCACAAAAGGAGTTACATTTGAACATTTCCGAATTCCATTTTCATCCTTCACTTTTACATCCATGTGCTCCACCAACAGTTCCAAAATTTTGATCATTTCAGTACCTGTGTTCCACCTTTATTAAAAATATTCCACATATACCAAATGACGTTCATAGGTTCATACTAGGCTAATTGCCCTTGCACGCCATTTTAAGCTTAGCCAGTTATCCCCCTGTGAGATTCAAACCCTGTACCTTGTGTTTGTAAGGCAAACCCCTTAACCATTAGGCCACCCTCCCAACATCCTGCTTCATCTGCTTGACTATCACAGAAGTAAACTATTTGCTATAATGCATTTTTTTAATTTTATGAAGAGTGACTGCAGAACAGGCATTTCTTCCCAAAACACTGTCAGACTTCACCCATTATAGTATTTTTGGACTTTCCTTCAAAATATCACTGAGCTGCTGAAACAATGTCTGACTTGATGTTCTTCACCACCAAGTGGCTGAAGTATTGTTCTTCTGTCTTGAAAGATACCTGAGACTGTCTAAATTTTAATAAACTTTTGAATATGCAGTGTTTTCTCAGTCCTTAAGCCATTGTCTCTGGCAGTTTATCACAACAGAAAGAATTGATTTGCCAAACCCTTTCACCCATCTAGTTATAATGCTCCAATAGGAGAGCTGTGGCCAAGTCTGCCTAGTTCAGTGGGGGCTTTCCCATCTGCAGTATCAGGGACTTGTATTTTGAAATAAGCTTATGTTGCTGTAGCGCCAGCAAGAGAAGGAAAGAAAAGGAAGAATGCAGCACCACAAAGCTGTCCTCCCCAGATGACAAAAAAGGTCAAAGGCCAGTATTTTAAACTCCCCTAGCAAAGGGCAGAGGTATTCATTATCCCTAATAATGGTTAGGGATACTTACAGTCATTAAAGAATCATGCTGATTATATATGCCTAAATGGGTCTACATCAGGAAATAGGCACATGCAGCCATCACTACAGAACTCAAATGCAAGGAACTGATAAAATAGACAAGGGCCTCATCAGTGGTACCTTGGTCTTACCAGTACTTTACTGCCACAGTAGAATTCAAACCTTCATGTCCAGACTGTGTCAGGCTGTCGCCCTTATTCCTGAGACTTATTCCTCAGAGTAAAAAAGTTTCTGTTTTGGTGGGAAGAGGATGCCTATCAGTCTAGCAGGGATGGCACTGTCTAGATAACAGAAAAAGGTAATGAGATAAGTGCTTGGGTGATGTCTGAATGTGGTATTGATTCGTATGAAAAAAGGTCTGCTAAATAATAAACAGGGAGCTTTATGTAAGCTAAGACAATTTGTATATCAGATAACAAGAAGTTGCTGCTAGAAATTAACAAGATTAGCAAAGGATACAGAGGAAAGTATAAGATTGAGTAAATGGCAGAAAAAATGAACTGTGAAATGGAACAATAGTTTGTGGAAGGCCATGAAAATGTGGGCTACGATGTAAGTTATATAGATGTAACTTCAGGCTTTGATAGGACCATACATAAAACACCAGTCAGTAAATTAGAGCAACTAGGTATTATTGTAATATTGATACAATTGATAGTTGCATGGCTTAAAAATAGTACATGCCAAGTATCGTACTGCATTTGGACAGGTGAAAGTCTACATTACAGTCAGGGTGTCCAACGTGGCTGTGTCCTAGGCCCATACTTGTTTAGGTTGTAGCTTTCAGAACTTTTTCATATAAGGTGTGCTACAGTCTTATGGAACAATGATTTAAAAATGAGTAAACTGATATGCTGATTCTTCTTCTTTGTTCGGCTTTTCCCGGTTAGGGGTCGCCACAGCGGAACTCCGGTCCGCTAATGATTGGCAAGTGCCGAGGTGCCAGCCCGATGCCCAACCTTCAATGGAGGCACGCCCATTGACGCATGTCTTTCGAACGTCACTCGACCATGGGGAGGACATGCAGACAACACACAGAAGGTGGTCCAGCCGAGAATTGAACGGGAGAACCTCTTGCTGTGAGGCGACAATGCTACCGCTGCACCACCACGGCTACATGAAAAACTAAGAAAGATTTGGAAGACAAAGAATTGAGGGTGAATATTTAAAATGGTCCACAGTGACTGAAAGTGGAGATTCATTTAAGGACCTGGGCATATGAATAGATCCAGATTTTGAGTTTTTCTGATCATATAAATCAGTTAGTTGATTATGGTTTAGAACACTATAGGTTGTATAAAAAAAGATTTATTAAGTCTAAGACATCAGAAATGATGAAATCATTGTTTATAAGTTACATTAGACCCAAAGCAGATATGGAATAATAATATGGAAACCTTAAAACTAAAATGAGTAAATTGGAAAGTGATCAGCTGAAATATACCAAAGGCATCTATGAATGTGAACATTTAAGTTATTATGAAAGATTAAAATGTCTAAACTTAGAGTGTTTCATATAATATTTAAGAAGGCCTTATTCAGTTATATAGGGCATGTAGAGACAATTAGCCTTGAAAATATATGGGGTTATCAATGAGTAGTAAAGAATCATCAGACAACATGTGTAAGACATTATATGGGAATGAGAGATGTACTAAATGGCTCTCTGAGACAGTAGCTGATCCATGGAAAAGACCATCAAATTATATTAAAGCAAGCACTAATTTAGATATTTTTAGAACAAATTGGACACTTGTGGGAAAAAACTGTTTTGGTATATTGGCAAGCTAGAAAGACATTATTGTCCATGCCTGAATTATTTGTATATTGTATATAAGTGGGCAAACACCAGAAATCAAGTAAATAAAAAATCAGCAAAAACTGGACTGCTTTTATTTTTGGGACTTTGGTGGAATATTCACTGTCTGGGATTGTTGTTTGGTTGTTTAAAAAAAAATCAGTTAAGTGGGTCTCATGATGGAAAACGTACACATGGTCATGATCACTGTTAATGAACTAAGGTACTATAAGCACTGTGACTAACATTTTATAGTAAAAGATTATTCAGTTTAAAAAGAACAACAAAAAATAGGGTCTGTGACTTACAGGTCAGAAAAAAATGGCATTCATGTGAGCTCTACATTCTAGTCCATAGTTATTTCTTTATTTAGGTTCATAGGTTGATACTAGGCTATCTGCCCTAGGGCATTTATAAGCCTAGCCAGAGTGTGTTTGACTTTCGCCACCCTTTTAGATTATTTGACTGTGCCTCTGTATAGTAGGTCACAGAAGATAGCCCTTTTAAGGTTAGTTTACTGTGCCTCTGTCTAGTAGGGACACAGAAGAGATCCCAGGGGTAAACCTACGATCTCCCATCCACTCGTCAAGATTTCTCTTGAAGAGGGTCATTGAGGGGCACTGCCTAACATGGATTGGGATTTTGTTCCAGAGTGAGGGGAGCCTCTGGGATATGAATCTGTCCCTCCAGCATGTCCTATTTATTTCTGTGCTGAGGTTTAAGTCCCTGGAGCATGTAGCTCTAAGAGATTTGGATTTCCTGAGGTGGAGCATGTCCATTAATTCTGGATTGGAAATGGCTTTATACGTCAGGCACAGATCGCCTCTGAGTAGGCGGTAAGCAACTGAGTAGAGCTGGAGTTTCTTTAGCCTAACTGCGTAGGGCATCTGTTTGAGTCCCTTGATCCTCTTGGTGAGGTACTTTTGGGGTCTTTCCAGTTGATGCAGGTGTCGGGTAAGGTACATCCCAAATGGGGCATTGTATTCAATTATGGGCCTGATGAGTGATGAGTAGAGGGGCACAATGACCTTTCTTGATCTAGATGTGAATCCTTTTGGGATAAGGTGGGCTATATAGAAGGTCTTTCTAACCACTTTGGCAACGTGATTGTCAAAGGAGAGATTGCTATCTACTTGGGTCCCCAAATTCCTAATTACTTCTTCCGTACTTAATGGATTTCCACCTATGTGGTAATTTGTGGGCACTTTGTTTTTACCAAAGGGGATGACTATGCACTTTTTGGCATTTAGCTTTAGGCCATGGCTCTGACACCAGTTATCCATCTCTGTGAGACCCTTTTGGAGGATGCTTGTGTCAGTCGGCGAGTCGATTATGGCACCCAGTTTACAGTCATCTGCAAACTTGGTCAGCCATAGTCCTCCCGTGTTAGCCTGTACCTCAGAGAAATATATACCGAACAAGAGATTTATTTTGAAGTCTGATTCTAAAAGCTGTATTTATGAAACACATAGAATTCATCATACAAACTGATTTACTATCCAGGCACCTCAGGTGCCATGAAAGAGTGTGAATAATTTAACTAGCTAAAAGTTTTACATGGCTCTGCAAGGCATGGTTTGGCCATTATTTTATGACTTGCTTGTCTCATTAGCAGAAGAAATGATTTCTTCTTTTACTCTTTCTGATCATCTTTTCATCAGTGTTGCATTCGGTGATGATAAAAATAGCATGAATTAGTCAGCGTAAGTAAGAACGTCTGAGAAGCCTGCATACTTTTCTGAATTGACTCAAAATGTACAGGATGATGAAGTGTGCCATCAGTTCCATTAAAGTGATGCATTTCAGACAAGATAGTGTTACTGGGCAAACTTGGAAAGGAAACTGCTTAGCCCACAATGATGCACGATGATCTGATGGAGCCATCTAATAAGTAGACCAGTCCCTGGGACCTTTTCAAACTACATTCTACTGCTGTTGGTTGTTGTTTGTCCTTTAACTTAATAAATAGAAACTTTAATACAGAAAATCAAGCTGTATGAAAGTACTGCCTCACATTCCACAGATTCCTGTATGAAAACATAGATTTTATAATGTGCACAGATGCTCTGATCAACTGAAAAATAAGCAAGGTGACTTCCCTGCTCCACATTGTACAAAGGTTCTTGCTGTTTGCCTGCAGGATGGTAATTTGAACTTTGGAATCTGAAGCTGAAAGGAAAATATTTTGTTAGAGAGTCTGGATTAATTACAGGTGCACCAAAGTTAATGCCAGACCCTGCCCAGACATGTACTACACATTGCAAATGGAAGATTCTGATAGCAACAAATGAAGAAAATTGCGTGCCATCTTCTACCCACACATCCAACAGCCTGCTATTTGACTCTGAGATTAAATAGAATTTTACTTATGAAACAATATAACTTCTGTAAAGATGAGCATGTATTTGGCTTAACTTTCATTGCGTTTTGCAAATCTTTTCTGACTATATAACGAACATTGATTTCATTTTTTGCCTCAAGCTGTGCAGCATTGTGCAAAATTTAAATTCAAATAAAAGCTGAAATTACAAAATGAATTTATATTATGCAAAGATATATTCACTTTAAAGGCGCTTAGATTTGTGCACAGTTTTAAGTAATATGCAAGCTATAATGCTTAACAGGGTGGACCTTGCAGGAAAATAATAGACTATGCAGGGCTGTTGTGATGCCTGCATCCACATCCCTGGAAAGTCCATTATTTCCCTGTAATGCCATCTGAGGGTGGCGTAATTTCCTTAAATAATGAGCTATCTGTTTAAACTGTCTGCCAGTATTTTATTCTTTGTATATACATTTTTTTATATTTTTGGTGTAAAATAGTTCCTCTGTCTAACGTTTCAGATTTATTATAGGATATGTACTTGTTGCTGAAGAATGTATTTTGTATTCATAATATACATTGTGCAAGTACTTAATAATGTGCGCACACACACACACACACACACACACACACACACACACACACACACACACACACACTCGCAGACCTACACAGAAACATGCACACCTATATATACACATGCGCACGTGCCCACCCACACACACAAATCTAGTTAGCAATTGCAGCCACTTTCTTGACTGTGTACATCTCAGATGTCTCATTGTGATAATGAAAAAAAATCAACTCCCCAGCACTCACTCACTCTCAAATACAACTGCATTACTTTTGCTTTATTTATTTTTCCCCAGACCCATTAAATGTTTTTAAGACATAGTGAGAGCAAAAGTAAAATGTCAAGTCCTTGTAACTGCTGCAGTTACTTGAGGTTTTTTGTTTTGTTTTATTTTTTTATTTGCTTTTTTGTTCTCATTTATTAGTTGCTTGCCAGATTACTGCATTTGGTGAGTATAAACAAGATGGTGATCTTTTTTTTTCCTTAGTCAGTGCAGAGGCTTAATAGACTGCTGTGAAGCACAATTTTTTACAGGGCTCTCCATGTATACTCATACCCTGTTGGAGAGCAGATGCTGTCCAACAAATTATTGTGTTTAACTTCTGACCATTTTCTAAACAATAGTATAAACATATAATAAAAAAAATGGCTTTGTTTTAAAACTAGTAAATTAGTGAATGCTGTATAATTTGCAAGGTAAGCTTCAGCTCTTGAATGACATTTCTGTCACAGATAAATTATGAAAATGAGTGTCGTATGGAAGTTATACAATCGGATATATTTTAATTTTGCTCCAGAAGAGCAAAGCAGCAAAAGACTAATTATTGCAGATGTGATGTCCCTCCCCTGGGCCAGTGATCAAGGAGCCTCTATCCTCTCCACTGACACTGGTGGGGAGGGTTCACTTAGAACAAAGATAGCTACACCAGCATGATTTCCCTCAAGAACACACAAGGAGCACACTTCAGACCTGGGGCTGGGTTTTCCTCTCCAGGCCCCAAATAAGACTTCACCTTTCTCTTTGTACAAAACAGTGCTCTGTGTACCTGTTCCAAGTAGCTGACACCCACACTCTTTGAAATTTGATTTACACACACCTGGAAAAATCTGGCACAGATTTACCAACTATACCACCTCTACCCAGAATGCAAGGTAGATTAACTGCCTAAAGTCAGCCACTTTAAGTGTCATACCATGTATCCAACTACTCTTAGTAAAATACATAATTCTACAAATGGTAATGTTTGGTCAAGCACCAAGACTTTCAGGAGCATGAAACCACAGTGCCACCAAGTAAATGCAATTACTCTCAAAGATTAAAATGTTTTCTAAAAGACCAGCCACAATGAAACATCTGGATATATTTAATAATAAATAATATAATAGAAAACATGAACTACTGAATATTTATAATAAACACCAGAGTTTCAGTTCACAGGAAATATAAAAACAACACAGCTGGAAATATTCAGACAGATACAGAAAAAACAATATTTAACTAATCGCACTGTATTTTCTAACTGAAGAATTACTGTTCCCTAGTTAAGTCACTTACAAAAAGCAAGGCAAGATGAGTGGATGAGTATTTTTGTTCTCAGTTCCGATAAGAGTGTTGAGTGTCTCTATCACATCTCTCACTAAATACAATTCCAGTGCTGGCTATAGAATGACATCACATCTGGTCACCTGACTCTGTGGTTCCCACACTACCCACCCCCCCGACTAGAAGCTGATCCAGGAACTAGCAAAGATGTCACAGTTCACACCTAGGACTTTGCTATGGCATCTGGAAACTGTAAAAAAATTTCCAATACTTTCATCCCTCTGCAGACACCAACCAGCCATTTTCTGGCACCCTGGGGTAGCAATCAACTCACTACTAAGGACAATAAGAGCCCAGGCCTTTCCCATACATTGTTGGCTGCATTCAGGTCTGTGAGAAAATCTTTATGGCCTAAACCAAATAATTTAATTTATGGCTATTTTTCTTAAGGTAAACTAAGCTGAGCTTTAATCCCTTCCCTTCCAGCATCCTCTGTTAACATATATACACTTCCTCAGTTACAACAATACAGTCTGATATAAATGCATATTTCTTTTTTGTCCAGCAGGGCCCACTGTTAATGCATTTTTAACACAACCAACTTTACAAATACATTTTTTTAACATGAGCATCTGTACAAATCAGTTTGATATACAAATTATTTAAACTACTTTACAAAACTTCAGCTAAATATGTTGGCATATGTTACACATGCACTTCCCTACTCTCTCTCTGACATAGCTGGCACTACCTCACATCATCACATCACACCCCACCTTGAAGACTCAAGATAGTTTCTCAAGTGACCCTGAAAAAAATGTTGCTTGAGAGAAATGAGCCTGTCTGGAGAATCCATCTGCATTGGCATTGCTGACCCCACTATGGTGCTTCACTGCCATGTCATATGCCTGCAACCCTAGGTTCCACTTTAGTAACCTGGTATGTTACTGGCTGGCTCAATGTAGCCATGTTAAGGGATTGTGGTCTGTAACCACAGTGAATTTCCTTCCATACAGATAAGGCTGAAGTTTTTGCAGTGCCCATACTAGTACTAGACATTCTTTTTCTACAGCTGCATAACATTCCTCCCTGCATTGGAGTCTGTGACTGAGATATACTACAGGGTGTACTTCTCCCTCTGAGGAAACCTGGCTGAGTACAGCCCCCACCCCATGGTTTGAAAACATCTACCTTCACAACAAATTATTTGCAGTAATCTGGACTAGCTAGCACAGGGCATCCTCCCAAAGCCCCTTTAAGCTTTTGGAATGCCTGCTCACAGGCTGGAATCCACATTACCTTATCCGGCCTGTTCTTCCTTGTCAGGTCTGTGAGGGGAGCAGCTATTGTACTGTAATTGGAAACAACCTTTATATAGTATCCCTCTGTCACCAGGAATGCCCTCACCTGTTTTTTGGTAACAGTGGCAGGCCAGGCCATGCCTGTATAGCTTCCACTTTGGCAGGTTCTGGCCATATCTTTTCATGACCCACTCTATGTCCAAGGTAGGAGATCTCTGCATACCCACTTGGCACTTACAGGGCTTAATGTTCAACTCTGCCCTTTGCAGTCTGCCCAGGACCTCCCTGACATACTGAAGGCACTCTTGCCAGGAATGGCTGTAGATGGCAATATTGTCCAGGTAAGCAAGGGCATAATCTTCTGCTCCCACTAGGATATGATCTACCAGCCTCTAGAAGGCCGCTGGGGAATTTTTTATCCCAAAGGGCATCTTTGTGGATTTGTATAATCCAAAAGGAGTTACAAAGGCTGATCTCACCTCTCTCTAGAGGTGGGCGTCAAGGGCACCTGCCAGTAGCCCTTTGTCAAATCCCAGCTGCTGTAAGACTTCATCTGTCCTAGGCATGGGTATGCACCTGACTCTGTGTGGCTGTTTAGTTTTCTGTAGTCCACACAGAACCTGGTGCTGCCATCTTTCTTTGATACCAGCACCACTGGAGACCAAGAGACTACTGAACCCCTGGATTACTCCCAGTTCCAACATTTCCCTTATCTCTTCCTTCAGAGTCTGTCTGACTTGCTTAAGCACCCTGTAAGGGGGCCTGTTTGATATGTCTTTAGGGTCCTGTATCCACATGGTGCTGCACCAGGTGGGCGCACCCAGGTATTCCATTGAACATGTCCCCAATCTCATGTAACACTGCTCAGATTTCTTGAACCTGGGTAGGAGAGAACTCCTGGGACATTGCTACTCCTTCCACTAAGGTGTCAATCTGAGCCTCACTCTGGAGATCAGTCACCAGATCCCCCTCGGACTCATCCTGTCACCCACTGCAAATACGCAACACAAGGGCTTCCCTGTCATGGTAAGGCTTCATCATGTTAACATGGTACAGCTTGTGCCACTGGCTCCTGCCTAGCAGTTATAACATGTAGTTAACATCACTGACCTTCCTTGCCACTTTGAATGGTCCTTCCCAAGCTGCCTGAATCTTATTGTGTCTGACAGGAATGAGCACCATGACCTGCTGTCCCACTGCACACTCTGTCTTGAGCATTCCTGTCATAGCAGACCTTATTTTGCTGTTGGGCTCCCACCAGGTTCTCCAGTCCAAGTCCATGAGCTCCCTAAGCCTTGTCCTGAGGTTTAAGACATTTGCCATTACAGACTCCTTGTGGGATTCACACTCAACCTCCCACTCATCACAAGTTAAATCCAAGGGGCACCTCACCATAAGCCTGTACATGAACTCAAAGGGTGAAGAATCTCTGGGTTCCTGGGGGTACCTCAATGTATGCAAACAGCAGATGGGGCAAATATTTGTCCCACTCTCTCCTAAACTGGTCTGCAGATTCCCTTAGCATGATCTTTAGTGTAGAGATTAATCTTTCCACAAGGCTATTAGCCTGGGGTGGTAGAAGGTGGTCTTTAGCTGCTTCACCCCACAGCACTCTCATAGACAAGCCAGCAGGTCTGACATGAAATGGGTACCTCTGTCAGTAAGTATTTCTCTTGGGAAACCTACCATGCTAATAATATCTAACAAAGCATTTCCCGCCTTCTCTACCTTGATGGAGGACAGAGGCACCATCTCAGGGTGTCTAGTAGCATAATCTACTACTACTAGGATATATTTCTTCCCTGTGGAATTTGGGGTACTCATAGGCCTCGCAATATCTTAGCTACCCTCTGAAATGGCTCTTCAATCACAGACAAAAGCATCAAAGGAGCTTTGACCTTGTCTTCTGCCTTGCCTACTTTTTGGCACTGCTCACAGGCCCTGCAGTACCCTGTTACATCCCTTGCAATCGCAGGCCAATAAAGGTTCTGCATAATACATCTCTTAGTATGCTTTATGCCCATATGACCTGCAGAAAGAATGTCATGGGCTATGGCTAGAAGTATGTAGTGTCAGACAGTAGGCTCTGGGCACTATCAACTGCTGTATTACCTCACCCTCTAGCCCTCCATCAGTGGTCCACTGTCTGTACAGTAACCCTTTGTTCCAGTATAAAGACCCCCCTTTTCCTTAAGAATCAGTTGTTTCCTTAGCTACCTCCTTCAAGCCTCATAATGTAGGGTCCAAGAGCTGAGCCTGTCTCAACTCTACCTTTGTAACCCTTTCCAGAACCCCTTCCACAGGAAGTCTGGTATCCTCTAACAGCATTGCCTCACTGTCAGCCTGGGTACTACAACACACCTCTGCCTTGCAGTCAGTCTGTCCAAGAGAACATCAGTACCTATCAGCAGCTGTGGCTCACCATCAGGCTCAGTGCTACAGGGTAGCTCCCTCCGTGAAATAGCCACATCATCAGCCCCAGCTTCAGGTGTGGGGTCTGTTTGGATCTCCCTCAGGCTACCAGACAATGCTTTGGCCAAACATGTTATTACAGTAGGATCTAGACACAGTTTTAAATTCATGGCATTGGAAGTGATTTTAAAAACAGAGAGACTGGGTAACATCAGAAATTACACGGAAGAAAGAGAATAAATCGATAATTAGATTACAAGCCAATAGAGGACATGGGTTGAATGAGAAAAGCTCACTCAAGCCATTTTTATTAGCCAAACCATATAAACATTGAATTATCTCTAGGTTGTCATTCATGGAACATAATTTAATTATTTGTATCGCATATGCATTTTTTGACAGTTACAGATGTCTAGAAGAGTTTTATATTTTTATATATATATATATATATACACATATTTTTATATGTCTATTTTAAATGAGATATTTATTTTGTACATACATATATATATATATTAGGAATTTTAAGATTTATTAAAGGAATATTTTTTGTATAATTCATATGATATAAATATGAATGTGTATATATGTTTTAAAAATGTAGTTTTGTACCATATTATAGATAGGGATATTCTATTGTAAACATTTTTATTTATAAAATTCATAGAATGTGTATTTTATGCATTTTTTCATGTATATATTTATATTTACATCTTTATATTAATAGAATTAATTATTTATTTTATTATTTGCCATCTATAAAATTCACACGATACATATATATATTTTTTTACATAATATATATATTTATATAATATTGAAAATACCTTTAGAATTTTGAAACATTTGTCCACATAATGCATATGTAGGAAGTTTTTTGTTATATAAGGTTATAAGAGTTTCCCTTAGATGTATGTATATCTAATTGATGAAGACACAATTAATTTACAATTAATTTACTTGATTGTTTAATGGTTTGCCTTTAGTGGCTGGTTAATAAATGCATAGATGGGTATTTAAATGCAGTCAGGATATGTGTTTTTGAAGTCTGAAGAAACGTTCTTCGTAACGTGAAAGCGCTTACTGTTTTTTTATTCTACAATAAAGAGTTGCCGTTAAGCCGTGGAGTGCTTCTTTTGTTTTCTAATTCATAACAGAGATTTTTCTTGAGAGGCACCTAGCCCAGGACTGGTTTGTTTTATTTGAACTACCAGACCCATATGCCTGTCTCCAAGCTTGACAGCTTGTAACTGCATGCACACAAGGTACTGCATTAACAAAATCATTCCCTATCAGTACATCTGCAGGGATATCCTCAAACACACCTACTTGCTTGCTTCCTTTTCTACCCTCCCAGCCAAAATAAACCCTTCCAAGTGATTATTTCAGACACTGTGTCTCTCTTAGCAGTGGCCTGTTTTCTACATACTAAGATAGGATACAAGCTCTGGTGATAGTTTGGTACCCCTGTTGTCTCCAGACAACTTACCACTTTCATACTGGTATTCCCACTTGCTAGCTCCCCCACCTTGTTTCTGTGGACTTTTGTATGCTACATGGCCCCTCTGGTTACATTTAAAACATCTAAACCCTGAGCCCTCCATGGGGTTCCTTATAGTCATGTACTACACTGAGTCGCCCCCTTCTTGTACAGTGGTGCCCTGCTTATCAAGTAGATATCCCCTTTTCTCCCCAGCTCATCTGCAGAGTTACACTCTTGGTCTGCCAATCAGATTCTCATGTCTTCAGTTAAAGTGCTAAGGGTTTGTTCCTTCACCAGAAGGTCTGCCAGTCTTTCAAAAGTGGTCACCTGATACCCACTCACCCACTTATGAAAATAAGTGGTTAGCACAGCAATATAATTACACACAGTTTCATATGCTTTATGTCTATGCTCATGAAACTTTTTTCTGTAAGCTTCAAGTGTTAACTTAAAACATTCCAATAATCATTGTTTAACCTTGTAATTTAAACAGTCAATGTCAGACCATTTAAAAACAGCAGTTGCAGCTTTACCATTAAGTAAGGGGGTCAGGAGCCATACCCAGAGCCCTTGGTCAGCATCATATTGTCTATATACTCTTTCAAATATATGAATAAAACTATCAACATTATCACCTTTTTTATACTGTGGAAAAATTTATTCCCTTTCCCATTACCTCCATGTTCCTATCGAAGAGTCAGCATGTCCCTCTCAAGTTGACACTGCTTCTTAGTTTATTCAGCCTCCAAATGCTGCAGTCTCTCATTTTCTTCAGCCTCCAAATGTTGCAGTACCTCTGCCGATTCTACTTCCAAATGTTTAGCCTCTAGTTCAAGTCTCTAACTCCAGATGTTTTTTAAACCATCTGAGGAAGTGGTAAACTGTCCTGTTTCTGAGGGCTGCACATCCCATGGCCAAACAAGTTGTCTTCCTGGTTGCTGGTCCATGCTGCAACTGTTAATAAGGCTAAAATTATTTCTTTTTTAGTCTAGTTGGCATGCACCAGTCCTTTGGATTTGCACACCTTAGCCAACTAGTTCACTGGCAGCGTGCCATAATCCTCTGACATCTTTGCCTGTTTTTCCTGACTCCACTAAACTAACAAAAATAAGTAAAACTGTTGTGAAAAATGAAACTCTGTATGTTTACCTTGTGGCTACTGACAGTACACACACCTTTAGTGAAAACTGCTTACAGGCTACAAAGGTTCAATTTATATCCACACCACTGCTCACTAATATGTGACGTCCCTCCTTTGGGCCAGTAATCAAGGTAGGGTTGCCATCTGTCTGTTGTTTTTCAGACTATCCAGAACTCAAAACAATTCTCTGGTAGTCCAGAAAACACTGTACAAACTCTGGTATTCTGTTTCAAAGAAGAAACAGACTATCAGAGTTTGCTAAATTGGCAGGCTTACTATGCTTTTTTACAGAATGGTATAGTAAATCAGCAGAAAGCAGGCATCAGGAATGGAAAAAGAGGGTGTACTCCATCAGCTGATGTCATAAAGACATCACAAAATCTTGGAACATGGATGGTAGAGGGGGCAGAAATGGGCTGGGTTATGGGTGATGCTAGGAGTGTGGCCTTTCTCTGGTTTTAGTCACAATTAAAGGTGGCAACCCTAAATCAAAGGAGCCTCAATCCTCTCCACTGACACCTGTGGGGAACGTTCACTTAGAACAAAGATACATAAACACAGTATTTTTAGATCCAGCTGTCTGCACCAAGCATAAATTCCCTTAAGAGCACACAGGAAGCACACTCCAGACCTGAGGCTGGGTTTTCCCTCTCCAGACCCCAGATAAGACTTCACCTTTCTCTCTGCAGAAAACAGTACATGTGTCCCTTTTCCAAATAGCTGGCATACACACTCCTTTGAGATTTGATTTTTACACACACAGACACATGGGAAAGGCTGGTACAGATTTACCTGCTATACCACCTCTAACCAGCTTATAAGGTAGCTTCACTACCATCAGCAGCTACTTTAAGGCTCTTACTAGGGTACCCAATTAGTCTTAGTAAAATTAATACTTAGACAAATGGTAATGTTTGGCCAAGTGACAAGACGTTAAGGACATGAAACCACAGTGCCACCAAATAAATGCAGTTGCTCTCAAAGTTTAAAATATTTTCTAAAAGACCAGCCACAATGGAAGGTTTAGATATATTTATAATAAATAATAAAACTGAAAACATGAAAATACTGAATCTCTATTTACAATAAACAGAGTTTCAAAACAGGACATATAAAAACAACACAGCTAGTTAAGTTACTTACAAAAGCAAGGCAAGATAGAATGGATGAGTGCCTTTGTTGTCAGGTCCAAGACAGAATGCTGAGTGTTTCTATCACATCTCTCACTAATATCTAAATACAATTTCAATACTGGCTATAGAATGACATCACATCTGGTCACCTTACTCTGTGGTCCCCACACTACCCCCCTGACTAGAAGCTGAATGCACAGATGCATCTCAAAACACACCTAAGACTTTGGTAAGGCATCTGGAGACTGCAAAACAATTTCAGTACTTTCAACCCTCTGCAGAGACCAACTAGCCATTCTCTGGCACCCCAGGGTAGCAATTAGCTCACCACTAAGGACAATAAGAGCCCAGGCCTTTTCCAGGCATTGCATCTCTGGCTGCGTTCAGGCCTGTGAGATAAGATTTTTATGGCCTAATCCAAATCATTTAATTTCTGGCTGTTTTTTTTTAAGGTAAGCTGAGCTTAACCCCTTCCAGTCTAGCACTCTATGTTAACATATATACATTTCCTCAGTTACAACGGTACAGTCTGATATAGATGTACATTTCTTTTCTGCCCAGCAGGACCCACTGTTGATACATTTTTAACACAAGCAGCTTTACAAATGCATTTTTATCACAAGCATCTGCACAAATCAGTTTGATATACAAATGACATAAAATTCTTTACAAAACTCCAGCTAGCTATACTGACATATGTTACACATGCAGTGCCCTACTCTCTCTGGCATAGCTGACACTACCTCACATCATCACAGGACACATCATTAAATAATCTCTCTCCTAACTAAAGCTGCAATACATGTAATAGTGTGATGAGAAAGAATAGTGCCTGCAGTTAACAGAGGTTATAATCATCATATAATTTTAACTCTGTTCAGAAGTTTGACTGAATTTGCTACAGTACAAAATTGACTCTGAAAAATAATTCACATCTGTCCAGGATTTTGCAGAATGTCTCTCATTTTTCCTCATATGTTTGCCCTGCCCCTCATTCAATTTTTAATCTCTGGTAAATCACTGAGGATTCCAGTTAGTCAATAATGCTTGACAATGGAGTTTCCTGCATCTTACTGTTCAGGAAATGCATGTTTATGCAAAAATATGTTGTTCTGTTGACATCTTTAAAGTGAATTATAGTAATAGTTCAAAATTGTCATAGAGTTTGGCCTTTTATCCTGCCATTATTTTTATCTTTGTCTAGGATTCTTGATTTGAGAATTTAAGAGGTATGATACAAAGAAAAACATGGTAATATCTTAACAATTATTTGGAATTCTTTATAAAGCTATTGTCTGTTTTGCTCCTGTTTGTAGTAATCTGAAAGGAAATATGTTTCTGTTTTCCAAATTACAAGGTTGCAAAGGAACCAAAAAGCCCAACACAGATGCTCAAAAAAAAAAAAAGAAAGAAATCTCCAACTGTGAGTGTAATTTTTTTTTTTTTTGCAGGAGATAAAGTCCCTTTCACCCCCCCCCCCCCCAAATAAATTTACAATATACCAACTTTCTGGTGGCAAAAACATAAACAAAGAGGGAATTTCCCAACACAAAGGCTTAACTGCTAGTACACAGTTAGAAATTGCACTGGAAGTGATTTCCTGTGTTAAATATAGGGTGGCAATATGTCCCTCAGCATCTTGTGATTTGGTCACTTGATACTCAAGGAATTTGATCTTGGCCACCTGTAAATATATGCATTGTTCTACATGTGTGTACTTGATAAATATATCTTGAGGATGCAGTTTATTTAAAAATAGCATAACAGTTAAGCCATATATCACAAAGGTACAGTGTTTGAGGGGTGCTTTTGTGCTTGTGTGGGGTTGGGCCTCTAAACCAGCATGTGCAACAATAAAATAATGTTGCTGCTTTTGCCAGCAAATGAAGAAGTAATAAAGAACAGCACCTAAGGAGTAATATTTTGTGGTTGGACAGTGGAATAGAAAGTCCAGTTGAGATAGTTAGACTTTTGCTGAGAAACAGAGTTGCTTTTGTGGCAGTGATATAGTGGAATCAGTACCTTCAAGTGAAGTCCAAAATAGCCCTATCTGAGGACAGGGATGGGGTCCTTTGCTTACAGAAAAGGAAAATGACTTGTATTGGAAGTAAGGGAATTGGTAACTGCAGGCTTTAAGAATTACATCTGAGTGATAAAATGGCAGATTATTTTAATAGTGGATTTAACAACCTTTTATGTATATAAAATATAATGGCAAATAAAAACAACTCAACAGTAAAAAACAGAAAACATAAACAATAATGTGAGAATGCAAAAATTTTAACCATATACACCATTTACAACAATTATCCCACCAAAAAGTGTTACATTGATTATGTATAGAATACAGACTCTTGGAATTAATCCACATTGGAAATCTTGTTAAACTGTTAGTAGTGTAAATCATAGTGATGAATTCAAAACTAATTACCAAGCTTTAAGGGTAGAGTTTAGTTTAGAATTCAATTTGGCAATTAGTTTGAAAGCATTGTAATACTTAAGTGAAACTTTAACAACTTCAGACTAGTGTAATATAGCTGAGTTCCACTTTGAAGTGTATTCATTTTTCAAAGAGATAAATCAAGACAATAAAGCATCATGATATAGGTTGAAAGGTAGTATAACTGGAATTTTAGTTTGGGCAATTGTCTAGAGTTTTTTTGGACAGCTGCATTTGCAAAAACATGTGAAGGATGTTAGCATCTGGTAGGCCATATGCAGAGCAACTGCTAGGAAAGGAGGGGTTAAGGTGAAAGATTTTATACGGAGTATGATAAGCATTGCTGTAAATCATAAACTGAGGGTAGAAGAATCTTTTGAAGGGAATATATTTAATATTAAGGGCAATAAGTTGGTTTATGAGGTCAATGTTTGATAATGAGGTGTCTGAATTTCACCTGAAGGAGTGTAATGTATTTATTTAACATTTATTTACTGGGAAAATCCAACTTGGAATGATACAATTTCAGTGGAGGCCTGAGGAAAAATGCTCCAGATGCATGTCTTTGTAATGGTGGAGGAAACCCACACAAATGCAGGGAGGGCATGCAGACTCTGCACAAAATTCACCCCAGCTGAGAATCAAACCGGAGAACTTCTTGCTGTGTGACAACAACCCAAACCGCTGCACCACTGGGCCATCTGAATAATTAATAAGTATTTTGAAATTCGATATATAAAAATATTTTATATGCTAAAGAGGTAGACTGTATAGCAAATAAGGCTTTTACTAGTTGTTGGTATTGGTTAAAATGGGGAAGTTGTTCCTCAATAAATTGGAATTTTTATTCTAAGATATTATAGCAATAACCGACAACATGGGTGTGGTATATTGAAGATTTAAAATCCAAAAGAAAAAATCCAGCACCAGGAGAAGTTGTAAATTCAATCTTTAAATATATTTATTAGGGCAAACCCAAAAAATCCATAAACAGCAAACCGGTTTCGGCTGAGTAATAGCCTTCTTCATGCATTAATGTGAATAGACAGTTCCGTATGCTTATATAAGAAAAGTCAGAAGAATTGATTGCAATCATCCATTAATTATTTAAACAATTAAGCAAATTAGCTTATTTCATTCAGGCCAGGACTAAATAGTGCACCTAGCCTGATAATCCATCCTGGCTCTTTTTGATTTAAAATAGAATGCCATCCTGATTTACATGTTTTGTTACATTCAATTCTGTCAATTATACTAAATGTAAATTTAGCAGTTTTGTGTTTCAAAGTATGTTTATATAGTGCATTGGATAACCTATTGTTCTTGTTATCACTTAGATGTTCACTAATTCTAAATCTAAAAATGTCTTGATATTTACCCTATGTAAAACGCAGAGCAAAAACAGGTAGCTAAATAAATTACCCAATCGCTACTACAGTTCCCAAAACATCTGATGCCATAAATTCTGGATGTATTTTTACTAGTAAACTCTTTTGTTTTGACTATATGTTTACAAGCATGGCAATGACCACAGGCTATACAGCCTGACAGTCTATCTCCAAACAAAGTGGTTTGTTGTTTGGTCGGCTCAGTATGATGTTTGTAGTGTGTGAAATATGAGTTGATGGAGGCCCGGGGAGAAAAGCTCCACAGTTAAAATAAACAGACAGTATTTACATTGGATTACATAGTGATTAACAATTTACATAGCAATTACTTACAACATATTTACAGATGAAGAACATAGTACATCAGTAGACAACTAGAATCTTTATCTGTGAAGTGCATACCAGACATTACCAGACATTAACAAATGTTACAAGAAGAAGAAGTTTGTGCTGTATAATAAGTACTGGCTTATGAGCATCTGAGCTTGCTATAATCAAGGTAGTTAGTGGAGTGGAAAGAAAGGTAGTGGTTGGATGGGGTGGGTGATATTAGAGTGGGAGTTGCAAGGGCACAGCCAGCATGTTTTTAGTTGCACTTTTAGTAAAGTTTTGAAGTGGGTGCATGATGGTATGGAGGTAATTGTGGGTGGGAGTGAGTTCCATAATTTGGCTATGGCGCAAGAGAATAGTGCTTCACCAGCAGAGTTATTGGCTTTATTGATCTGAAAGTGATTTTTGCTGCTGGATCTTAATGGTCTGGTGGTGCGATAGGGTTGGAGTAGATACTGGAGGGATGGGACATTTAGTGGATGGTTTACTAGTTTGTGGGCGAGTGAGAGTTGATACCACTGAAGGAGGTGAGGGAGTTCAAGCCAGCCCAGTTCAGCAAGTGAGAGACAGTGGTGACTACGGTAGGATGCCCCTGTGGCGAATTTGGCGATTTTGTTGTAGCAGGTCTCTAGCTTGTTTAGATCACATTGCTTTAGGTTGGTATATATTGGAGAGGCATAAAGTAGGGTGGAGATAAGGTGGGAATTTGCTATTGAAATCTTTGCTGCTTTGGTGAGAAATTGCTTATTTCTGTATAACGCTCCTAGTTTTTTGTGGACTTTTTTATAGTCATGGATATGTGAATGTCAAATTTTAGTTTATTGTCTATTTCCACTCCTAGCAATTTGGTGTGTTCAGTTGGGTATATAGTGGTGTTGTCTTTGCCGTGATGTTAAAGTGAGAGTTGTTTTGAGTATGTTTGGTGGGCTGGAAGATGAGTAGTTTAGTTTTGTTTGGGTTGAGTATTAATCGGGCATCGGATAACCATGTTTCAACAGAGGAAAAGGCTTCCTATGTGACTTTTTGCAGTTTTGGTAGGGACTGGGCTGAGCAGATGATGGTCAAGTCATCTGCGTATTGTATGAGTGTGCCATGTTTGGTGGCAGAGGCTAGATTATTGGTGTAAACAGAGAAGAGTAGGAGTCCAAGGATGGATCCTTGGGGAAACCCTATGGAGACAGGTAGTTGGGGAGATATGTCATTCTGCCATACAACGGATTTGTTACAAAGAAAAAGAATGTAAGAAAGAGAATTCTTTAGTTAAGTTCTTTTGTGTTGATAATTTATAAATAATTTTAAGTATGGATGTAAAAAAATGAGAGGCTTCTTCTGAGGTTCAAAGAGTTCCATGATGGAACAGCAGTAAGAGCAGATTCAAACAGCAGTGCAAAATGTTCATAAGTTTACAACCTGAATCTGAATGAGAGGAAGTAATAGTTACAGAGTTGGATGGAGGAGGACAGGAAAAATGCCGAGCCAGTTGATGGAGATGACACACTGGAAAGTGATAGGTGAGGCCAGAGTTCTTGCCTTCCATCACTGCTGGACCCAGTTCCTTCTACAGTCCTCCAGAAATCCATGCTCTGCTACACCCAAGAACCTCCAAAAGGTAAGAGAAACTGTAGAAAATGTAATGAGTTTGGACATTTTTGGTTTGACTGTATAATATTAAAAAAAGAAAGGGTAAATTAAGAAGAAAATGTATATATAAGAAAGAAAATCTGATTAAAATAATAATGATGATATTTATTTCTTTGTTTTATCTGTTTATTTATTGTCTTTTTTTAATTGGGAAAGTCTGACTAGCCACAAGTCAGCTCTGTGGAGGCTTGGGAAGAAAAGCTCCAAATAAAGTACAATATTTAATTGAACAGGAGTAAAACTCAAACATTTTAAGCATTATTTTACAGGTAGCATTGAGACAAATACTAAGGGCATTTATCATATTCTTTAAAATATATATTATTTTAGATTAGTCAAAGCCATGTCAATGTGTAATAGCTGGAGATACATGAGCAGTGATAATGTTCATAGGTTCAGTATATGTTTATGTATATTGACATTAATGAGGTAGAATGCCACTAGAGCAAGAACAGGAAATAGAAGATGAATAAACATAAGAAGTTCTGATAATGGAGAGGGTGAGATAGCAATAGATAGTAAAGGAGGGGGTATTACTAGGACAAGATTGCAGATTTAGGTTAGTTAGAAGGGAAGTAATGGGAATAAAAGAAAGAGACAAGGATCAGAAAGGTGAAAGAGTCAGGATGATTGATAGTTTGGCAGTGGAAGAGAAAATGAAACAAAGTGGGTTTAGTCAGGATGGGAGCTTGTTCATAGTCATGAGAAGGTTATTGTTTTAGGTTGTGTTTGAAATGTGTGGTAATGTTGTCTTGTTTTGGGGGGCTGGGATGGAGTTCTATTACTTAGCTTACATAGGTTGAGTAAAGTGAGTCACCTGCATTGTTAAGAGACTTTGTCCAGGTCAGCAGATATTTGTTCTGTGAATGGAAACCTGTGAGAAAAGTAGTATTTGAAGATGTTTTCTGATGATGGACAGGTGTTGAGTTTGTTTATTATGTTGTGGGCATTAAGCAGCTGGGAAGCAGGTAAGGTAACTAGGTAGTTCAAGCCAGTGTCGGTACTCCAGTGCAAGGCAGTAGTGTTAACTGTTTGGTAAGTTGGATGCAAACTTAGCTGTTTTATTGTAGCAAACCTCTAGTTTATTTTTTAAGGTGGAGTGAAGGTTAATCAAACTGGGTGCTGCATAAAGAAGTGAACTGAGAAGATACGATGTTGCTAAATAATTCCTAGAGAAGTCAGGGTTTGTTTCTCTAGAGGAAGCCAAACTTTTACTGAGTTTTCTTGATGGTTTGAGTGATGTGTTGATCATATTTTAAGTCATCATCAGTTAAGACATCCAGAAGCTTTGTGTCGGAAACTATTTCAATTCTGGTATTAGCTGCTGATGTGAAGCTGCAGGATTGTGATGTTGAAGGATTGTAAGAGCAGCATTAATTTGTTTTTACTTTTTAATATTTAAAAGTAATAGCTAGTCATCTAGCTAGGCCTCAGCTGAGGAAAAGGAGTCCTGAGTTATCTTGTGACGTAGCAGTAGACTTGGTGCACAGTATATCAGCATGGCATTATCTGCATATTGTAGTGTGGAAGCTTCTTTGGTAGCTTTGTGAAGATTATTAGTGAATATGTTGAATAATAAAGCACCTAGAATAGATCCCTGAGGTACACCAACAGGGAGAGACAGTAAAAGGGGAGAAATCTTGTTTCCACTTTATAACCTGGAATCTGTTTGTAAGATAGTTGTGAAACCAGCTAAGGGATAAATGGCGAGCCCTGGGGAGAATAGTTCATGCAGCAGACATTGGTGTAAAATGATGTCAAATGTTTTTGACATGTCTAAGAGGAGGGGGATTCTAGGTTGCCTGTTTTTCTGTTAGAGCTTATGATTTTGGTAAAGCTGAGTAGAGCAGCTATGGTCCTTTGGTGAGGTCAGAAACCGTTTTGATTGCTGGAAAGGAGATTGTTATTATTAAGACGGGAAAGGAGTTGGGAATGCATGCATTTTTCTTACATTTTGGTGAGTGGAGGTAGATTGGCTATAGGTCATTAATTAGAGATGCCAGTGGATTTCCCCCTTGATGTAGAGGTATGATGTGAGATTTTTTTCCAAATGGCAGGGGAATTGTTTTATCAGTATAGATATAGGATATGCTATAGTATTTGCAGCAATTGTGAGATATAATGGTGGCAGGTTATCAGCAGCAGGTGTGGAATTTTTTTTTAGTTGTAGGAGGTGTTTGTTTGATAGAAGAGGTAGACGCTGGTTGTAAGGAGAAAATATTTTGGTGATGATTATAAGTACTGTTTGGAATAGTAAGGCTGGGGGTGGTTTGCTGTTAAGTAGGGAGACGAGAGAGTGAATGAGATGTGTATTGAATTGGGTAGCTCTAGGGATTGAATTGGTAGTGGTAGTTGGTGGAGGAGTCATAGTTTGATCTGGTTGTAATAGTCTTGATGGAAAAGGTATCAAAGGAGATAAGCAAAGAAAAGTTATAATTAGTATGGAAAAGAATGCCATAATTGAACTAGGAAGTCTCTTTTACAGATAGAAAACTTTCATGTGCAAGATAAAAACAGATATTTAACATTAGAGAATGATAAAGGATAAGAGGGAGAATTAGTGACCGGAGAGGAACAAAAACAAAAATATTAAAAATCTTTTGGAGAAGGGGAAGGAAAATCATAAGAAAAATAGAGTGGAAGTAAGAAAGGCACAACATGGATAAGGGTAATACAGGAATATTAACATTAAGTTTAAATAGTATTCAAAATGATATCATAGACTTGGTAATGACAGAATGGTGGTATAAATTAAGTATGGAAGTGATAGGTCTCTTGGATACCAGGTATGGAAGTGATATGGCTATTGGATACCAGGTGTGTGAAGAAGGAAAAAAGGTAAATAAATGAAGCAATATGGGGATGGAAGATTTATATGGTCAGTGGGAACTGTGTGTTGAGGCATACGGATTATGTAAGGAAGTGAGGAAATAAAGATGTTATATGTGACAATAGCAGTACATGGGAGAGTAGCAATATGTGCTATGAAATGAAAGGAAAGATATGTGTAAGATGATTTGTGATTTATAAAATGAAACTAGCCAATCCAAGAAGATGATGTTTAATAATGGAGTTATATGCTTTCATTCCAAAAATACAAAGGAACTTAATCAGAACAAAACTTAAGGCAAGGACAGCTAAAATAATAAAAAAAACATGACATTAGTCACCTGACACTGAAACACTTTAAAAATATTATACATACACATTTATAAAAACATAAAGCATGAAGTTTCTTTGTATTTTTGGAATGAAAGTTCTTTACACTATTATTGAACATTGCCTTTTTGGATTGGCTGTTTTTCTTTTCAATGCTTGGTTACAGTTTTTGAAAATTTTCCAGCCTTATTTTTTGATTATTTGTAATTTATGCACATATCTGAAAAAGATGTTTGAAAAACTAAAATATTGTTTTGTTAAATGTCAACAGCTATGGTGGGAGATTTTAATTGTAATTTAGGAAAGGAAAGAGGAAAATACAAAATATTAACTCAATGAAAGAGGTAAGGTAAGGATGGCCAAAAATAAGGAGCAACAAAGACTAGACATACAGATAAGGGATTTTAAAAATTGAAATAGATTACACAATATATTCAATAGATAGGAAATAAATAATGGGGAGTGGAGATGGCGGAGGTTACAGATCTCAGAGCAGTAGGGGCTAGAATATCAGATAATAGAGAAATTATAAATGAAGGCAAAAGAATAAAACGATTAACTGATGAGATTAGTAAGAATTTTCAATTGGAAGAAGAAAGAAAACATATAAGATGTGGCAGTGAGTGTATAATGAACACTGCATATACATTGGTGAGTTGTGTGTAAGTAAAAATATAGGAAAGCATTTAGACATGAAAAGAAGTATAGGAAATAAGAGGGAATATGATGATATACAATGGAGGTAGAACTAGATGGTGAGAGAATAAGAAAAATAGAGAGAAAAGTGTATGAAAAAATAGGCAGTAAAGATAATGCTATATAGGCATATATTTTTTTGAAAGGATAAAAGAGAAAGTTTCACACTTTCTATGGAAAAAGGTAATAACAAGAAGGAAATACTGATGCAGTATTATGAAAAGAAGGTAATATAAAATATGAGCATGGAGAAATTATGCAAGTTGTGGAAAAGTCTGTACGTAAAATGTATGAGAAAGAAGTACTAGAAGAAGATTTGATTGTAACAAGATACCTGAAAATATTAAGAATAATCTGGAAAAAAAAGATTAGTGTGGAAGAATTCAAAGAAATAATAAAAGAAGGAAGGGAAAATCAATGCAATTAGCAGAACTAAGTTACAGATACTATAAAAAGAAATAGTGATAAATGCAATAATTTAAAAATGCATGTGTTAAAACAGAAAAGCATACTGGGACATGGGGGAAAGGAATTGTAGTTCCTATTGGTTTGTCATATAGAGATGATCTGGTCATTGTGACTAAAAGTAAATGATAGATGAATGAGACTATGGTATGGATTGGTAAACAAAAAAAAAATACTGAGATATAGTATACTAGGAAAGAATTAAGTATATTTCGAGTGAAGTTTGAAGAGTACGAAAGTTTGAAAAAAATAACAAAATTATTATCCAGGTATGAAAGTTTTAACCTACCATTTAACAAAAAGCTGTGTGTGTGTGTGTGTGTGTGTGTGTGTGTGTGTATATATGTATGTATATATATATATATATATATATATATATATATATATATATATATATATATATATATATATATATAATGTGTGTGTGTATGTATGGTTTCACTTCAGAATATCGAGTTACTGAAAACTCGAATTTCATATGGTCGAAACCATATGATCAAGTTTTCAGAAACTCAAAATTGTGAAGTTTTGATAAAAAAGACTTCAATTTAGTTATAAATAAGTTTTTTGAAGGGGGGGCAAGTTCCCCTGCACCCTCCCTACTTAAATATCCCATCTCCGTGATCGCACTATAGTGAGGAAATGGGAAATCTCCCATTCTGCACTTCTACATACAGCGCGGAATGGGAGATTTCCCTTTTCTCCACTGTAGTGTGATCTTAGATTTGGTATATTTAAGCAGGGGGGTGTGGGGGTGCAGGGGTGGCTTGCCCCCCTGCAAAAACGTTGTTTGACCTTTTTTTTTTTTTTTTTATTTCACTTCACAATTTCGAGTTTCTGAAAACTTGATCATATGGTCTCGACCATATGAAGTTTGAGTTTTCAGTAACTTGACATTCTGAAGTGAAACCTTATATATATATATATATATATATATATATATATATATATATATATAGTTATATACATATACATACACATATATATATATATATATATATATATATATATATATATATATATATATATATATGGGTCTACTTTGACCCATCAAATTAACGCTTCAGCGAAACTCAGTTTTGCTACTCCTTTTTCGCAAATGTGCATTTCTCAGGTACAGTGTGGTTAAGGGAATTTTCCCTTTTACCCACAGTAGTGCAATCTCGAAGTTGGTATATATTAGTAGCAGGGGTGTGGGGGTGCAGGGGGACTTGCCCCCTGCATTATTTAATGTAGTGTATTTGTTTTTTTTTTTTTTATTTCGTTAGTGAACTGCAGTGTCACGAAAGTGCATTTCTCTGGCAATGCACTTTCGCAAAACTGGAGTAGTGAAACTGAGCATCGCTGAAACATTAATTTAATGGGCAAAGTATACCTATATATATATATATATATATATATATATATATATATATATATATATATATATATATGTATATGTATATGTATATGTATAAATAGATATATATATATATTTATAGGTCTACTTCAGATAGTTGAACAGTCATAACATCGGCACGCATATGATCAAGACGAAAACATTGTTTCTTCACCACATCAAACCCAAAAGAAGAAAAAAAAAAAAAAAAACTTTTCTTCTTTTGCAGCAGGGGGGCTATGGACCTTGCACCCTTATACCCCCTGCTACTTAAATATACCAACTCGAAGATCGCACTTACATTGAAGTGAAGGGGAATTTTTCCCCTATAGTGATATCCATGCAAACAGTTCACTGTTGTGACAAAACAATGTTTTCGTCTCTGCCATATGCAATTCGAAGTTATGGCTATTCAAAGATCTGAAGGGAACCCATATATAAAGCCTTTTTGTTAAAGGGTAGGTTAAAACTTTTACATTAGGATAATTTTATATACAGACACAAACACACAAACACACACACATATATATATATATATATATATATATATATATATATATATATATATTGGGGAAACTATCATATTTGGGGTGGATGTTTCCAGTTAGAATGGAAAAACAACTTTTGGGAATGTTTTTCAGTTTTATTTAGGGATCAAGATTTAACCTAGCCAAAAGAGAGGCAAGTTTCAGTGAAAAAGAAGATGGAAGGTTAATTTAAAAAAAAAAAACTTTAATTTACTTAGCAACTATGCTCCATTTTTGGATGATAATGAATGTAAAAGAGAGAGAGAAAAACAAGAATGAAGGGCAAAGTTTTCATATGAGAGATATGGAGGTATATAATGGGGAAAGGAAATAGTAAACAGGAAAAGACAGAAGGAAAAGAATATGAAAATAAGTTAAAATTATGGACATTAAAAGTTAATGAGGTTGATGTTAACAGAAAAGAATTATATAATAGAATTATGGAAAATATTGTTTGGTATCCATGGAAGGATTTAGAAGAAAAGTAAAATGCTATGAAAAGGGAAGGAAAATATTTGAGAACTTTTATGAAGCCGTTTGGAGAATCTTTGTAGATAAGCTATTAGTAAACTGTAATATGAATTAAAAAGCAATGAAAGAAAGAAAAGTTTAGTGAATATAATGAAAAAGAAACAAAGCATTTTTGGAATGTAAAATAATGAACACTTTCAGAGGAAATTTAAAATGTGAATGCAAATGGGAAGAATTCAGAAATATAAATATGGGCATGATATTTTATGGAAAGTATGAGAAAGGAAGGAAATGAGCAATTGATAAATGGGGCAGAACATTTCTAGCAATACTGGTATTAAAGAAGATGCAACAGATTACTGTATAATAAAAATAGAGAAGATGAGGTGTGTTAACTGAAAACAAAAATGGGTTGTAAGAAAGAATGGAGATAGAAGGAAGGATTAATAAGTAATCATAACATAAACAGAATTTTAAGGTGATGTTTCTGACAATATGAAAACTGAAACCGGCTGGACAACAGGTGTCCTTTCTCATCAGAGTTCTGGGGATAGAGTAATTTAGTAAAAAAGTAGTTCACAATTTAAAAATGTTTAAAAATAATTAAAAATATTTAACAATAGTTTAAAAAGTTTGACAGTTATATAAAAGAACATTTATCTCAGAACATTTGTAGGTGAGTGTAAATACAGTATACACACACACACACACATATATATATATATATATATATATATATATATATATATATATATATATAAAAAATCAATTTTAAAGTAATAAGTATATTAGATATTTACACTATGTTCGAGTCTGCCTAAGTAGAGTATTGGTCAGTGAAATGGCTATGAGTAAGGGCTGGAAGAGGTGGGTTCAGGGAGGGTTGTTACATTTACATATATGGTTTTCATAAAGGTGTGATTTAAGGAGGTTTTTGAATGTAGTTCTGTGGTTTTGTAGCCTGAGGTGTGAAGGTAGGGTGTTCCATGTTTTTGTGACGTCATAAGGGAATAGGGATTCCCCTGAGCTATTTTTACATGGAATGGTTCTGTCAGGGCTTTGTTACTGGATCGTAGTTCCCTGTTTGTAGTATGGAAGTTTAGTAGGCCTGCTAGGGCAGGGGTTTTGTCAGGGTGGTACAGTATTTGATGGGCTAAGTTGAGTTGGTAATAGTGAAGTAAGTTTGGAAATTCTAACCAGTGTATTTTATGTAGAGATTGGCAGTAGTGAGAGTGTGATTTATCATTGGTTGCAAACCTAGCTATTTTGTTGTAAAATGCTGAACGTTTGTTCAGATCAGTTTTATTTAGATTTGCTAGTACTCTGAATGCATAGAGTAGGGTTGATAGGAGATGAGTTTTGACTATGGCAGTTCTGGATTTGGAGGTTAAAAATTTGTTGCTGTGATAGAGGCAGCCTATCTTTTTGTGGACTTGAGATGGTTATGGATGTGTATTTACTGTATTTAGGTTGGTGGTCAGTTGTAACACCTAGTAGTTTGGCCTCTCGGACAGAAGTTATGAGGGTCTTATTGGCAGAAAGAATGGAGAAGGTGGGGTCATTCGTTTTTGTTGTGTGGAATAGCATTAGTTGTGTTTTTTGGGGGTTCAGTATTAGTTGAGAATTGTTTAGCCAGTTTTCTATTTCTAGGAAGGATTCTTGGGCTCGGGTTTGCAGCAGATGAATATTGGGTGCAGAGCAGATAAGGGTAGTGTCATCTGCATATTGGACTATGTCGGCTTTTGTGGTTGCTAAGTGGAGTTCGTTTATAAAGACATTGAAGAGGAGGGAGCCAAGTACAGAGCCTTGGGGGACACTGCATTTGACTGGGAGGGGAGGACAGGGAATTGAGCCATTTGACAGATTTAGAGCAGTTATCTAGGTAGCTACTGAACCATTGCATAGTAAAGTTATCTAGGCTGAGTTTGGAGAGAGAAGATAGGAGTTTATTGTGGGAAACTGTGTTGAATGCTTTCGATAGATCTAGGAAGGTGGCAGAGACAAGTTTCCCTTGGTTTCTGTATGAGTTTATGGTATTGGTCAAGTTAATTAGGGCAGTGGTGGTGCTATGGCCATTTCGAAATCCATGTTGGGTTTCAGAGAGTAGGTTGTTGGAGAGTAAATGGGAGAGGAGTTGGTGATGGATTTATTGATCTAGGATTTTTGATAGGGGTGAAAGGATTGCAATGGGGTGGTAGTTGGAAGGATCGGTGGAGGGCCACCCTTGTGAAGGGGGATGATGTATGAGGTTTTCCATAAGGATGGAACGTAGTGTTCATTAATGGATCTATTTATTAGTATAGAGATTGGGTAGGCTATGGCCCTAGATGCAAGTTGGAGGAATTCGGCTGGGAGGTTGTCAACAGCGAGGGTAGTTGGTTTGAGTTTAGTTAGGAGTTTTTGGATGGTTGATATAGATACTGGTTTGAGTACAAAGGGGGTGATAATTGATTGGGCTTTGATGGCTGATTGGGGGGGGGATTTGTATCAAGTCTGAGTATGGAAAAGGTGAAATAGTTGTTAAAGCTGGACGCTATGTTGGTGCCTTCTATGCTTGGTGATGGTGTGGTGGTTTTTCCAGGTTGGAGGATGTTATTCACTGCAGCCCAGAATTTCTGTGGGCTGTTACTTTATTTTTTGTAGGGTTAGACAGTATAGTATGTATGGAAATTATATTGTTTATTTGAAAGTAAGCTATAGTTATTTTAATGATCAAATATTTGGCTGTAGACCAGCAAATAGTATGAAAATAAAAGTGCCCATATTGTAACCATGAAAATTTAAGTAATATAAAGATGTATAACAAAGCAACCCCTGCTCTTTTGATAAATGCGACTTGTTTTTTAAATCCATCTGAGCTACTTTCAACTCAAGCAGATGAGACTTCAGTTTAATATGCCGTCTGAAGAAAGATATACTCAGGAGTCCATCACCCCTCTTATGCTGCAGTGCAGAATAAAATAGAATACATGGCCTTCTTATCTTCCAGTACCAAAGGCAAGTGTTTTACCTTTCGAGGCACTGATATATTTACTCACTGTGTGACCGTCATCAAGTTATTTAACCCAACAGTGTTTTGGGGCAATTGAGAAAAAAGGCCAGGAATGATCTTTTGAATCACATGCCTAGTAACGTCCTAAGAACCGGTAGTGAGTCCAAGATGAAGTTTTCTTTATTTCGACAAATCTGTGGGATCCTGAGAACATCATAATTACAGATTTTAGAAGTGGAAATGTGTGTTGTTACTGAAGGTCCAATGCCTTCTTGCAGCTTAAAGAAAATCATTATCTGAGGTTTAATATCGGGATGTCATCTGCATGCAAAGTGAGTTTTAAAGAGGGAATATCTTGATTTACATCATTAAAAATGGGAGAACAGCATTGTCGCTGAAAGAGATCCCCGTAACACACCAAAACAAAGTACACAGATCAGAAAAAGTACAGTTTAGACACGCACACACTTAATATACTCTAGTTGATAGATAACTATTTATCCATTGTATTCACCCTTCATCAACATTTGTATCTTCACGTTCATTAGAAGAGGTAAGAGAGATCAACATTTTTGACGTCCCTAGTCATATCAACAAAAATACACTCTATGAAAAGATCATTATTTGTACTATTATAAACTAAGTCACTGACAATATACAAGGCAGTCACAGTACCAATGCTTGTATAGTGCGTATGGAAATTATAAAGTAAGCTTTAGTTTTTTATATGATCAAATATTTGGGTGTAGACCAGCAAATATTTTAGTCATGGTTCAACAATTGGCTATATGTTTACGGTATTCTGGGGTAGATTGTAAAGTAACTAATTAAAAATAACTGAAAGTTCCATCTCAAGAAACAAAGTGGCATTTTAAAATTTTGAACTTAACATATTTGATTGGGAACCACTATGCAGTGCCTTAGATCAAAATAAATAGTTAAAATACTTCATTGATTAACTACAGTTATCACAAGACCACATTTTCCCCCTCACATGTAGATGACTTAAAGGTCAGTCTTGTCCATTGTTATCCACAGGTCTTAAAAAAATGAATTCTCCTTCTAGACATTGCATGAAAGACCTTGAAATAAGATCCCACAAATATGCATATACTACAACTTTATCAAGCTTGTATGCAACAAAGAAAACTTTGTAATAAAAAAAATATGTTTCAGTCCACTGGCGTGTAACCATGAACCAAACAGCAAAAACACACTCTGAAATATGTGCACCCAACTAGATAAGTTTATTGCATGTAACATCAATTAATTTTCTCTCTAAATCTGTATTGTAAGCTAAATTCTAATTTATAGTAATAATGTGTCTAATATCATTAGCATCTGTGGAAAAAGGTATAACCAGAGCATTTGTTGGAAGAGGTGGACAATGAGTTAAAATAAGACAGACAAGTTTTAAACCTCTTTTAAGAAATGGATTTTTCAAAGAAGTTAATGTCAGAAATGATTGTGGATGTGATGGGGGAAACATCTGGCCATATCCTTTTCCAGAAATGCTAATGATATTGACAAATTATTAACAGAAATTGGAATTTGACTTTCAGTACAGATTTAAAGAGGAAATTAATAGAAGTTTTTGTAATAAACTTATCTAGTTGGGTGCATTTAGTTCAGCATGTGTTTTTACTGTTTGGAGCAAAGAAAAATAACCAGAATTGTCAGTAACTCCTCACCTTCCAAGAAATTTGGGAAAGACATGACATCATTGCCTGGTCCTGTTACAAATAAATGGTTTGTATCTGACCCAGCTATCAGTTGCAACTCAACCTTTGTGAGAGATTACATTCACTACGTCCTCAATTACCTAACCATCTTGTACCACAACAGCTTACAAATGAAATTAATGAGCTACAGTAAAGTGCCACAGAAATCTTGACAGTCTCACTGTTGTTCCAACCTTTTTTCCTTTCCACTATTTTCTTTATCTTATCTCAGAAAACTCAGCCCAGAGTATATACTCAAGCACATGCAAAATATTTTCCTTATCATATTTTTTTCTTTTCTGGTATTTCATCTTTTTATTATGTTCAATTCATATAATATTTTACAGCTTCTACTTCTTTTTATGTAATATTCTTTTCTGTCATGTTCGGTACTTCTCCGTATTTCTCCTTCAATATATTTACAACAATACTTTCTTTTTTATGTACCATCATCTTCAATACCCAGTGTAAATGTAAAGATGCCGAGGAGGAGCTCTTGGATTATGCAGCCCAGGCGGGTATGACCCTAGCCCTGAGCAGCATCCTACCATCACCCAGAATGATACCACAGTACAAGCAGAAAATGATTGATTTCAACAATTGGGTAAGTTTCTGGTGTCATTCTAAGGGGATCCAGTATCTGCCTGCCTGGGATGATATGACTGACAGACCTCAATGCTTTGCCAGAGATGGCCTGCATCTGTCACCCCTGGGCTTCTGGATACTGGCCAAGGTTCCTGCCACCCCTATAGTGCCTTTTTAGGCGGTGGTTCTAAAGACCAAATTACCACTTTAACAGCTACAAACAAATGCAATCTGAGAGTCATGCTGCTCAGTTATAGAAGTCTAAATCTCAAAATGTACTTGCTCAAAGCACTCCTTAAAATGGAGAACATCGACATTTGCGCTGTAACAGAGACCTGGTTCAATGCAGCAGAAAGCACCCCTGCACTACCAGGCTATAACTCTTTCCACACATTTCGGCCCCAGAACCTGGACCGAAGCTCCAAAGGTGGTGGTGTTTCCATATTCATAAAGGATGCACACACCTCCAGAGTGGTAGCCCAATATAACGCATCAGAGATACTTCAGGTGCAGCTAACATCAGGTAAGACAGCGATTCAGGTCTTAGCCTGCTATAGGTCCCCAACCATGTCCCAAAACTCACAGTCCATGTTCCTAAGCACCCTGGAGAATATTAGGGTCCAACCTAACACTCTCATACTGGGTAACTTCAGCTACCACTCCATTAACTGGGAAAACTACTCATGTACCAATACACTTGCCCAATGCTTTCTGGAATTCATTAATTCCAATGCTCTGGAACAGCTCGTTCTTACCCCCACTAGAAGTAGCAACATCCTTGACCTGGTCATTACAAACATGGGCAACCATTGCTCTACACCAATAGTCAACTCCTCCCTGTTTAGATCTGACCACAAACTAATCACCTTGGAAATCCACATCCCTCCCACCCCCCAACCCCCCACAAAGGTAACCGCCATGAAAAACTTCTCCTAAGCTAACTTTGGGTTCCCAAAAACAGAGGTGGCTTACTTCACGCAAATGGACAATAGTTGCATGACCACCGAATCATACACCAATGCACTGTAAGAACATATACACAAATGGATGATCTTGCCATACCCAATAGAACCAAGACACTCTCCTCAAAAAAAGTAAGCCAATCTGGTGGTCTACTGCCATAAACAAACTCTACAACAGAAGGAGGAAACTGATGCAGAATAAGGTGTAGTCCCAAGACTGGAAACTCCCTTACCAGCCTCAACAAAAGGTTGAGATCCCTCATCAAATCCTCAAAACTTAGCTATGAAAACAGAATTGCAGCAGATAGTAAAGACATCCAGAAGACCTTCTATAGTTATGTAAAGAATCTCCATTGCAATACCCAAATTTGCTCAGAGCTACTGCACAATGGTACCTCCTATACCGAGCCAACAGATATTGCCAATATACTGTGCCGACAGATTCAGTGCTAACTTTGCCCCCCCCAAAGGACCAATCACAATACACAGGTTAAAACAGCACTGTTCAAGGCCAAGAATACAGCTTCTATGGGACCTGACAATATCCCTGGCAATGTTTTACATGAACTACAGAGTGAACTGGCACCTCACCTGTGTGCCCTTTTCAATCACAGCCTCACCGCTGGCTTTGTCTCTACTGAATGGTGCACTGTTACAGTCATCCCTCTCCACAAAGGAGGAGCGACTACAGACCCCAGGAATTATCGCCCAATTAGCCTGACGAGTCTGATATGCAAAGTTCTGGAATGCATCATCATGGACCTAATAAACAAGGATATAGGTAATCTCCAAAACTCTGGATCCTACACAGTTTGGTTTTGTGAAAGGTAGATCATGCCTGCTCAACTTGGTCGATTTCTTTGAGTCAGTCACCATTGTTGTGGATGAAGGTAAGGTGGTTCATACAGCCTACCTTGATCTGGCCAAGGCCTTTGATACCTTTCCCCACTCAGGAATCATAGAAAAACACACTAAGCTAGGCATCAACCCCTATATCACTAGGTGGGTTACAGACTGGCTCACAGATAAAACCCACAGTGTGAAAGTAGCTGACTCCAAGTCAGACTGCCGACCAGTCATGGGTGGAGTCCCACAGGGTTGGGTCTTGGGTCCTCTCTTGTTTGGTATCTACTTCTCTGAAGTCCAGGCCAACACTAAAGGACTCTGGCTGACAAAGTTCGCAGATGATTGCAAGTTGGGAGCTATTATTAACTCCCCAAGTGATGTTGACATCTTACAGAAAGGCCTCAATGACACCAACTACTGGTGTCAGAACCATGGCCTTAAGCTCAAGCCAAAAAATGTGTCGTCATCCCACTTGGGAAAAAACCCGGTTCCCTTGAATTACCACATTGATGGTAGTCTACTGAACATACAAGGCATTAGAAGAGATCTGGGAGCACAGGTTGACAGCAACCGCTCTTTTGACCACCACGCTGCCACTGTGGTCAGAAAGTCCTTCTATGTGGCACATCTCATCACTAAGGGTTTTGCATCCAGGAAGAAAGAGGTCATTGTCTCCCTCTACTCTTCCCTCATTAGGCCAATCATCGAGTTCAATGCCCCATTTGACATGTACCTCACTAGACACCTACAACAACTGAGATGCTGCAAAAGTACCTCACAAAGATGATCCTAGGCCTTAAACAGTAGTCCTATATGGACAGATTCAAAAACCTACAACTATTATCTGTCTCATATCACCTACTTAGAGGTGATCTCTGCTGGATTTACAAAGCCATGTCTGACTCGCGTCTATATCATATTATCGTATGATGTAAATAGCGAATGCTGTTTCATCGTACCGATAATATTGAAACAACAAAATATCGAACAAACAGGGAAAAAATTCGCTGCTCCATAAAAAATAAAAATAAACGTAAACACAAATTTAAGTGGGGGGCTTCGCCCCTCACACCACCCTACTTAAATATACCAACTCTGAGATCACATCATAGTGGAGGAAATGACAAAGTCCCGAAGACGGCCCACTGAATTTTTTCCCTGGGAAAAAATTTGATGTTCCATGACTTCGCTATTTTGCCATTTCCACAGTATCAGATCGACTAAATAGCATTCGCTGTTTAGTCCATTTGATAGCGTCATATAGACCCGTCTGACCCAGCTCTGTTAGAAATGCTACATCTAAAGAAATCCCAATCCCTCCACACCACATGCTCCAGAGACCTCACCCTCATTACCACAATCAACAGAATATGCTGGAGGGACAGGTTCATAACCCAAAGACTGCCCATGGGAATAGACTTCCCATACATGTCAAGCAGAGCACCTTACTGGGCCTCTTCAAGAGAAATCTTGTTGAGTGAATGGGAAATAGAAAATTCAGCCCAGGGATCACTCCAGTGGCTCTGCTCGACAGAGGCACTGGGAACTAGGGCCAGGTGAACAATGCCAGGGTAATCTTATGGGCCAGGCTTTTAAAGGCTCCAGGGCCATTAGCCTAGTACATATCTATGAACCTATGATACTATAGGATTTATTAATCTGAAACCACTTTCTTTATGTTCATTATCCACACCCTGCTTAGAAGGTTTAATCTAGAATACCACATTATTCCAAATACAATTTGTAGCAATTATTTTTCTAAAGAGGACAGAAAAGAAATAAATGTTCCCCATGTTCTCAGATTTTCCTAACATACATGAATGGATAAGGTGCCGGTATTCCTTAAATATCAAACTGTATAGCCTCCATACAAATATTATTTCCTTTATGTCATCTAAAATGTCTTTGCATTGTCTTTCAGTATCATATTTCCCTCCATATTTTATGCCTAATACAAATATATTTTCTTGTAAAATATACACCACCTACCCACACTGTGCCACCATATCATTTGCTTTTTTTATCTTTACTCAAAATTAAAACTATCTTCTTTAATAGCCTTTTCTAATTCCTGCATTTCCATTTTACCCATGTCTTATTCCTTCCCATGATCGTTAATACATCTAAATAGCTCAGAAATATTGGTAAACATACGTCACCATAAACCATTATTCCTGTTTCCTTTCCCACTCCTTCTCATTGCTTTCCCTAATCCAGCTTACATAATGAGGCCTGGGAGGTTGGCATAATGGTTAAAATGTTTACCTTATAGACACAAGGTGCAGGGTTTGATTCTGACATGGGGTAATTGGCTAGGCCTATAATAGCCCCCATGGGCATTTAGCCTAGTACTAACCTATGAACCAGAATAATACTTACCACAGCTGCTGATAGGAAACAGGACAAAATATGCAACAAAATCTAAAAGATTAAGGATTTTTGCTTGAAAATGTTTATATAGATATTTTTATACCCCAAATAGACTCCGGAGAATTTTCATCAGGCATACAGTAAATGTTGGAGTTATGAAGGGGAAGAAAGGGTAATCAGGAACATATTTTCTGGATGTGCAGTGAGTTGGCAGACTTTAAGGATTCCCTGCGGGCTGCACTGTCGGAGATGCTGGCTGGGTAGATTGGTACGACGGAGATGATTTTTCTGAGCTATGATACAGAATCAGAATTGCCTAGATATGGTAAGGCATTGCTGTGTCTAATAATGGTGGCTGCCAAAAAAGCAATTACTAGAAAATGAAAATCAAAATCTAAACCAACTATACTGGAAGTAGCGAATTTAGTAACAGAGATAAAACAACTAGAAATGAGATCTTTAGAAAAGGGTAGGAGTAAAATGCATAGGAAAAATGGGAATTGTGGGAACAATGCATTCAAGGGAGGAATGAGGTCTAAAAGGCAGCAGGATGTAAATCAGCTATGTAATGTTTGAGTGAGAAAGACTGGGTAGATTATAAATGATGTATAATGCTTGTAAGTCGGAGTACGTCAGTATGGTTTGTGATCTAAAGTGCTTGAGACTAGGATTGTGTCGGTGTGGTTTGTTTTCATTTATACAAATGTATGACTGCCTATGTAGTTAGTGATGTTTAAACGGCAGGAATTGAATAATTTATGTAATATTGTTTAGGTTATATGATATGTAGCAATATATGCAAAGCATAATGTTTGTGTTAATATAGTTTGATTACTTTTATATGGATGTAAATTTGCCTGTCACAAGTGATAATTCAATAAAGGTGTTTGAAAGAAAATATAGGGGAATTTCCTGCTGCCCTGGCATAATTTCCCCTAGTCAATGTAAATACCACCTTGGGTCTCTCCTGAAAAGAGGCTACTAGCTTAGTGGGACTAACCAAGTCAACAAAAGATACTGAAAAGAGGCAACTAGCCTAGTGGGACTAACGCAGTCAACAAAAGATAAATAAGTAAAGCAGCAAACCCGCTCACTCATAGTTACATGTCCAGCAAACCCGCTCACTCATAGTTACATGTCCAGCAAACCCGCTCACTCAGTTACATGTCCAGCAAACCCGCTCACTCATAGTTACATATCCAGCAAAACTGCTCACTCATAGTTAGATGTCCAGCAAACCCGCTCACTCATAGTTACATGTCCAGCAAAACTGCTCACTCATAGTTAGATGTCCAGCAAACCCGCTCACTCATAGTTACATATCCAGCAAAACTGCTCACTCATAGTTACATGTCCAGCAAACCCGCTCACTCATAGTTACATGTCCAGCAAACCTGCTCACTCATAGTTACATGTCCAGCAAACCCGCTCACTCATAGTTACATATCCAGCAAAACTGCTCACTCATAGTTAGATGTCCAGCAAAACTGCTCACTCATAGTTACATGTCCAGCAAACCCGCTCACTCATAGTTACATGTCCAGCAAATCTGCTCACTCATAGTTACAAATCCAGCAAATCTGCTCACTCATAGTTACATGTCCAGCAAAACCGCTCACTCATAGTTACATGTCAGGTACATGTCCTACAGCTGTCAAACACGCCATCATTCTCCCCTTAGGAAAAAACTACTAAACAGTGCAAGGACTGTAGATCAATCTGCAAGCTGCACAATCTTTCTCAGTTTTTGGAAGAAATTCTCTACAAATACATTTTCAAACACATAAGTAACCTTGGCCTTCTCAGTGAACAATAATCTGGCTTCTGGAACTCTTTTAGTACAATGACAGCCCTAGTGCTACAGATACAATATACTATAACACAAGTGGAAGTCATGTAACTGGAGCATATTTGTTATCAAAACAAGGGCCTTCGAGATACTAGACCACATACATCTTCTACATAAAAAAAAACAGGCACTGTTTTGGTAAGAGTGTCACAAACAAGTTTAGAAGTGACTTAAAGGTCAGAACTTTTCAGGTATGCTTTTAGATCACAGCATACTTAACATAGGGGCAATGCTGGGGTCTGTACTTGACCCACTACTGTTCTCCCTGATTTTATAAATGATCTGGCATATTATCATATCCCATCACTTAACATGATTGTGTATACAGCCGGTCCTCTCATAATAGAATTAACCATACAAGACAAACTTTTGAGCAGTTGTTCTCTTCTATGCAAGTGAATCACTCTCTATAAACTCATAATAAACCAAAATAAATACAACATCATGGTCTTTGCTACCCCAGGCAAACTGTCATATATGCCCACACTTGTAATCAAAGATAACCTGAATAATGCAAAACTAAATGTATCAGAGCACGGGAGCGAATCCAGGATCCAAGAAATGTATCCGAACAGAAGTATTGAGGTATGACACTAGATCGCTCCCTGACCTTTGCTAAGCATACTTTAAATGTGGTAAACAAAATAAGCAGTTTAAATTATTCCATAAAATATCTCATCTCCTTTTCTCTACTTTTAGCAAGTCCTTGTATAACATTTCCTTATCCAAATCTGGAATATTACAATCAGGGAAAAAATACCCATTGAATTCCAATGGCAGAAAACAGAGTATGTACTTTACCTGCTATCCCCTGACTTACAACTGCCATTGTATCCTTCTCAGAGGACTTAACTGGCTGCCAGTGCAAAGTACAGCTTCTATGCTGTTCAGTCCAGAATTATTCAAAATCATCATTCTAAGCCTATATGCATCCAGGGCCGGATCCAGCACTAGTCCCTGAGGACTCATGCTGACAAGGGGCCATGGCCACAAAGTTAAATAAAAAAAAGTTTTCTTACTTTTTTGTGCAACTGCATGCTGTCGCTTGAAGAATTAAAAAAAAGTAAGTTTCCTGTGACCACATACTTTGCTTTAAGCAGTTTCTTGCATCGCCAATGTCCGTGTCCATATTTTGTTGCTTCCTGCTTTCAGAAAATGAAACAGTAACAAGCACGGGTGCGAGATTTCAAAGCAGAATGAGAAACAAAACTAACAGCAGGTATTTGGAGTAATGGCAGCTGTCTGCAGTTGGAGTTATTGCACAGCATAATGGCAGGAGTTGACTTTGGTTTGCAAGAGAGAGTCTGTGCAGCATTTAACAGCAGGTGTGGCATTATTACTCAGCATAACAGAAGGAGCTGGCTTTGGGTGCAGCATTTAACAGCAGGTGTGGAGTTATTACACAGAATAACAGAAGGAGCTGGCTTTGGGTGCAGCATTTAACAGCAGGTGTGGAGCTGTTACTCAGCATAACAGAAGGAGCTGGCTTTGGGTGCAGCATTTAACAGCAGGTGTGGAGCTGTTACTCAGCATAACAGAAGGAGCTGGCTTTGGGTGCAACATTTAACAGCAGGTATGGAGTTATTACTCAGCATAACAGGAGGAGTTGGCTTTGGGTGCAGCATTTAACAGCAGGTGTGGAGTTATTACACAGAATAACAGAAGGAGCTGGCTTTGGGTGCAGCATTTAACAGCAGGTGTGGAGCTGTTACTCAGCATAACAGAAGGAGCTGGCTTTGGGTGCAGCATTTAACAGCAGGTGTGGAGTTATTACACAGAATAACAGAAGGAGCTGGCTTTGGGTGCAGCATTTAACAGCAGGTGTGGAGCTGTTACTCAGCATAACAGAAGGAGCTGGCTTTGGGTGCAACATTTAACAGCAGGTATGGAGTTCTTACTCAGCATAACTGAAGGAGTTGGCTTTGGTTAGCTAGACAGAGGCCATGCAGCATTTAATAGTAAGTGTGTGAAACACTTTGGAGTGTGTCAAATGCCCCGTTTAGTTATGGGGTCTTCTTAGTGTCAAACCCTGTACCTTGGGTACAGAAAGTAAGAACCTTAATCCAACTTCCATACCTTTTTATGTTGATGCAAAACATGTTCTTGTAACTTTGATTTAGAGTGGTCTGCCAGAGAAGGCATAGGCAGGTCAAAAATGAGACGTACGTGTCTTTGAAGCATGCAACCCCCCCCCCCCAAATAAATAAATAATCGTATGCTATATGCAGTAATATTTCTGATTGTGTATGATGTGTGGGATCTTCAACAAAATCTATTGCTACAGCATTTATATTATCTGCAATTGTTTTGCTTTATTCACTGCACCAAGGAATGAATTAATTCATTAATAGGCCAGGATTGTATAATTTTGAACATGTTGCATTTTAGTCAGATATTTTTGCAATACCTTCTTTACAGCCTCCAGCAAATGCAAAGGGTTTTACGTTTGTCAGGTCCCACTGTCTGCATTATTTACAGTGATTCTCAGAACTGTCTGATCTTCAGCTTCCCTTATGTTGTCATTATTGCATATTAATGTGGTGCAGTCTTCTCTACAAGGTCGGGTTGTAAAGGATTTCTGCATTTAGTTAAAAACTGTTAGTCTGACAGCAGAGAGGATTAAAGTTTTGGCTTGTTAATGAACAGCTTCCTGTGGCAAGGGTGCAGGATTTGAATCGTTCCACCTTCATTTACCTCCCGTATGACATTGAGCGAGTCATGTAACCAGACAATTCTTTGGAGGAATTAAGAAGTTGTGCTAGGCTCCTTAGTGATTTCCTAGACTGCATGCCTAGTAAGCATGAACTGGTAGTCATTGTTTGCCACACACTTCCTGTTGCATAGCTGGTCTAATTCAGGAAATGTTTGGGCAACATCACCAGCACACTATCTTTAATGCAACATTGTCTAATTTATTCTTTGATGGTAGAAGGAACTGCATTTATCAGTGAAACACTTAACTGGAAAGTTGTTTGCCAGCAGCAACTTCTGCATTAGTAATAGTACTCTTTAGTGTGCTATTATTCAGATGGCTTTTACTTCTGCAGAGATTGTGTGTATTGACAACATATGTTATTAGGCTGTTGATATTTTGTATGTTCTTATAGTCTTCTTTTGACAATGTGCTACATATGGCAGTGAGAATTAAGCTAAAATACTTTGGCTACTTTGTGCTTGTGTGCAACAATTTTAAAATATGTGCATTGGTCATTATTATTAACTTTTTGACACCTGGGGAAGATGTAGTCAACAATGCAGCTATAATTGTTGGGTTTGTGGGATGTCCGTGGATGTAAATGTACACATAATTCACCAGTGGCCAGATTTATTTTGAATGAATGTGAGTTTCAAGATAAGAGAAGTTTACTTCAATTCATGCCAAGTCTGTTTCCAGTGTGAGACTATTTTTGTTTTGCTTTCATTAACAAAAGCAAGTGTTTGTGCTGTAAAATTTGAAATAAAGGTTTTAAATCAGATTTCTGTAAGCACTGTAAAAGGAAAGAAGAAAATAGTGTGCACACCAACAGGTTTAAAAGTATTTACGGTAACTGGGGAGATAGAGCCGAGTAATGGCACACTGGAATGGTTGTGGGGGTGGGTTGCCTAAGGCCCCTTTTGACCATGATCTGGCTCTATTTGCGCCATTAATACCCAAGCCGCCATTCATAAATAACTCATGCTGAGTTAGATCTCCACGAACTACTTAGATCCAGATTCAAAAACAACAAGGTGGTAAATCAGACTTTAGACTTGGACCAGCTGTCTGAGAGTTAAAACAACAAACATTAACTTTCATTCAATAACAATTGATAGAACATCTGCTTAAAGAATTACTATAAAGTAATTTCAGGGATACTATTTAAAATCCCAGCTCTCCCATGCCTCTTTAGTGTATTATTTAACCTCTATTATCTGCTGTAGTGTTACTATATCAAATAAAGCAAGTCTTTACTTAGTGGTCCTTTCTCCCTCTCTGTGTATATATACATATACGTAGGTTTTCTATCAAAATGTTGAAAGTCACAACAATTTTTGCTAACAAGACTGAATCCTTGTGTTTAATTTGTTTACGTTGATTGTTCAGAATGTCAAAACTCACTACTGTGAAGGTTGACATTTGCAATAATTTGAAATAACTTCACCTATGAGAAGGTGACATCAGACTCAGTCTGTTGTTGTGAAGGTACCGTGGGAAATATATAAACTTTTTTTAGGTTTCTGCAGAAGAGAAAGCTCCGTTGCACCCCCCCACACCCCCTGCAAATTATATATACCAACTCTGAGACTGAGACCACACAATAGTGAGGAAAAGGGAAACATTCCTGATCCGCACTGTACCACAATCTCATTTCACAATGCCTAACCCATAATAGCGATTCAAGCTTTACTTTCACTACTATGAGTTGGTAATATTTCAGTTAGGTATTGTGAAAGTTTAAAAAAGGCACATTCAAACACACAGTATTCGAAGAAGTACCTTTCAACATTTTGATAGTAAACCTAGATATATATATATATATAAACAGTTGAAACTGTATTTAACTGTTAAACTTTAAGTAAAATAAAAGTTGTACTTGTGATGTAAAAAGGAGTTATTCTTGCTGCTGTCAGAGCACAAAGCACACATTTTGCAGCTGTCACAAGCCATTATTGTCTAAGGTATAAAACTGCTTATATTTGTTTCAAGCAGTCAATATTGTATAACATCCACATTTGTTTTATTACTGTCTGTACCACCTGTGTCCATACTGCTTTCTTGTCCTGCTGTTTGGAATCCAAGTCGTGGTTGAACAATATTAACTGACCAGTCCACCCTCTCAGTAATCAAATGACAATCTTCTTCTTCTTTCGGCCTTCAGTGCGGAGTCTGCATGTCTTCCCTGTGGTTGCGTGGGTTTCCTCCAGGTGCTCTGGTTTCCTCCCACATCCCAAAGACATGGTGTAGGTGGATTTGACACTCTAAATTTGCCCTAGGTGTGAGTGCATGCATGTGTGTGCCTTCTGTGGAAGGTTGGGCACTGGGCTGGCAACTCAACACCATAAAACTCCACTGCCAATCATGAACAGACAAGTGATCTGCTGTGGTGACCCCTAACCAGGAAAAAGCCAAAAGAAGAAGCTACAGTGCATGTCTCATGCATCCCAGGATGATTCACACTGAGTCATCTGGTACTGATCAGCATGTTTTTATAAAGGCACAGTATTATGGGTATATCTGTTTTAAGTGATACATAAGAGTCATATGGCACTTTGTCAGCATATTTGTATGTAGACACAGTATTAGTTGGCATATCTGCTTTAAATGACACATGGTGCAAAATTTGCATTATGCTCATGTATTTTGACCCTTTTAGGTTCCAAGCATTCTTGTAAATAGCACTTTGTTTGGACCAGATATATAATACATCTAGTTGAATTGCAGTTGCATAGTGCTCCAATTACTGTTGTTGTAGTAGTCAGGAGTGCATTTTTATGATGCTTGGATGGGTATTGTGCTGTCTGCCACCTCCATATCCTCATGAAATTCCCTGTATTTTTCATTTAATGATTAAACCTTCAAATAGAAGAGGATGGAGGAGAGCAGCTGAACAGCAGTGATATCGGAGAACAGAATCATTCCTTCTGGTCTGCCATATGCCCATATCGGAACCAGGACTATAGCACGCCACAAAGCTTCTCAACAAAGGAAGAAAACAAATGCCTGGGAATAGATTGGAGGTTCCATGATTATCACTATAGTCTGAACCAATGCCAGTATTACTTTTCTGAAGGGTGTTAATTCTAACTCAGATGTCTGCCATTATTTTCTGACTTCAGTCCTCAGTGATCCGCCAATGACTTGTCAGAAAACAATTTTATGAGAAACAGACCAAACGTTTGAGACAAAATCTGGACATTCTGTGAAAATCTGTACAATTGAGAAGTATGCCACTGGAAGAAAGATGGGTGCTTCCTAGCATTTGTGAACAACTCTTTGAAGGACAGTTTCATAGCAGTGACTGTGTTTGTATTTTGTTATATGTTTTTCTTTTAGTATTCTTTAGCAGTTTATTTTTTGTTGTAGAATTTTATTTATTGGTAAATTTTATTTTCCTAGCAGTAGCTCTCTGTGTTGCACAATGTATTACAAAAATGCTTTGCAAAATAATGTTATTGTTACAGATTGTGCAATACAATGTGTAACATAACAATAACACTATAAATTCTGGGACAAACTTTGTACTTTTCCATCCGCATGTTACATATCATTATTTATAAATAACATGTTGCAATGAAGTTCCAGTTTTTCTACATTGAATAGCTCTATTGCTATGTATATTCAGCCTAGTACAGTCATTATTTCTGTACACACATCACTGTAACAGTGGCACGGGGTAATTTTTGTTGCGCTATACAGATTTGTTCTCCAGCTTGGTTGTCAGATGGAGTGACTTCTGTGTGGACTCTTCATATTCTCTCAGTCTTCTTGTGAGTATAAGATGGGTGCTTCGGTTTCCTCACACATCCCATAGACTTGCTGTAGGTAAATTGCCAACACCCTAAATTGCCTGTAGTGATGTGTGTGTGTTAGCAAGCATGTGTCTGGCATTCATTTCTTTGCCTTGTACCCACCAAGCACTGGGATTGTGTTTGTGACACAGCTGGAAAATGCCTTATTAAAATAGTTTCTCTAGCCAGTCATACCATTAAGGGAGTGGCAAATGTCATTTCAACAGTTAACTTAAGAAGTCTTTGATGAAAAGTTTTGTAAGACAGCCTGTGCTTTCTGTCTACATCAGCCAATTGCAGAATGAATATGCCAAGGCCATTGAGTCTCATGACCATTCTAACCTTGCCCGTACCCTCCATCAGGCTACACTTCTTTCTCTAGAAGGGTTATACCAGTCAATCATGGAATAAATTTGTGGATACTCCTCCAGTCATCTAGTTTACGTTTAAAGGAAGATAGAAAGTCACTCTGTTTAACATGCAGAGGAGGTTTTTCAGAGCTTTGGGATGCATTGGGTTATAAACGTGTCCAACAATGGCATTTAATTTATTTTTTGTTGAAGATTTACATTTCCAATTTTAGTATTGCTGGAGATATTGGATTTGCTGAGCAACAGGAGGTTCTGGACAATTGGGTCTCCAGTGGCATTGAAAGAAAGGCTGAGATCTCCCTCAAAGGTCTATAATATATTGAATAAAGGTATAGAGCTTTCAGCCTGTCTGAATAACTTAAGGTCCTTAGCCATGTGATCTTTTTTTTTAGAAACCTTTGAGGTCTTTCTAATTGTTTGATGTGTTTAGTAAGATACATCCTAAAGGGAGCATTGTACTTGGTAGTTGGCCTGATCAGGGCTGAGTATGAGTGATTACCTCTTTAGATCTTTGTCAATTAACTGTGTTAAATAAAAAGATTTCATGGCAGTCGTCACACGATGATCAAAGGAGAGGGTCAATTGATCCAAGTATCTAAGTCCCCTGACTATATTTTCATTTTGTAATGATAGGTTGCCTATACAGTATCATGAGAGGAGGGATTGTCTACCAGAAGTGATACTACTACTACTACAGTAGAGTCAATTATCCAAACTAATTGGGACTTAGGGTCATTTGGATAATCAAACATACATTGAACCAGATAGAAATCTTCTAAAATCTTTGTTTTTTCTGCATGCAGGGAATACACTTTACAACCATACAGCAATTCCAGTGGACAAAAAAGAATATTTTTCACACATGAGTGGGCTAGAAGCTCAAATAACATGCTCAAGTAAATATGTATAATAATGAAAATTAATGTAGGGAGAGTAGCAGATCAGTCTATTAGTGATACACACTATCAAACCTTGGAAAAAGGCGCCAAATAGATGAATTCAAAGTTTCAGCAGTTTTTCACTTCACCGCAAAGTTATTCAAGTTGATTCTTCTTTTAATAAACCAAGGCTCATATGTATCACATCATGTATCCAAGCAATGCAGTAGAAAAAACAGTAGTAATACAATCCACACGTACAATATACGCTGTTATTTATTAAGAAAAACAATCTGGCAAGCGCTTTCACCCGTAGGCTTCATCAGGCCAATAGAGTAACAATTTCTAAGTGCTACCTTTATAGTTTTAGACAGTGACATCACTTCCTTAAAATCAATCAATAAAACACATTTTTTTAAAAACCTAAAATATAAATAAAATTGTATCAAAGTTGAAATGCTTGATGATTAATCATGAACATATTATGAATCTATGGTTTTACAAACTAAAACATAGCATACACCACAGCTATGTTTTAAACAGCAAATGCATCAGAAATATAAACAGTTAAAACCTTCATGCGCATTATAATAATGCAAATATATTAACCTCTCTTCTTTATCTAACAGATGATCTACTTTAAATCAACTAGTGTATTATTATATTATAATATTATATTAAATATATCATTTTATTATATATATATATGATGAATAATTCATTATAAAATACACTATTTTAAGTGACTAATAATGAGCACCTCATTCGCCATTTATATCTCAAATACCATTGCTAATAACAAATGGAACATATAAAACAATAGCGATACAAACATGTTATGAAATTAAGAACAGTAATATATGCACAAGGCAAACCTGTATGTAGTACCAGAAATTTTTTTACTACTCTACGCACCATTAAATGTGCAGCTATTTTTACCTATATGAAATTGTAATAATAATGTTATAATATAGTATTTAAGGCAGTTAGCTCTAAGTAGAGGTATGTACAGCACTACTATGCAATGTACAAAATAACCCATAATGCAAGCTAACTGGCATCGCTAGCTGGCTCAAAAATAAAACAATCAAATGTGCAATTATAATCATATTAATGTACTAAACACAATTTACTCTATCATGTCATATAGAAGTCTTCTATGTATATGAATCAAGAAGGCTTTAGATATATATAAAGATAAAAGCAAAAATAATATATAAAAATACATATATATTACATGTGCATTACTATGCATATATACACATATATATATGTGAATCAAGATGTTATGACTACTATATGGCATTAATCAAATGTATAAAGAATAGGGACAACAGACGTATAAATATATATATATATATATATATATATATATATATATATGTGAAATGTAACCCATATGTGTACTATGCATATACATTGAAATAAAAATATAGAAACAGGCGTGTGAGATATATATATGTAATATTACACATGTATATACTATGCACATAAATTATGAAACAAACACACATTTTATATAAGTACTAGATCTTAAGTCTTCTATCTTTCAGCATAGGTTGAATAGGTATCCTGTTGTTGAGACCTGGATCTCTGTCTGCCCTTAATCTTAGAATCCATTTTGTTTCATTTTGTTCAGTCTGATTACGTATGGGCCCTCTTCTAATTGTAGGATGATTAACATGCATTACCATAAATTTAAATGTGTGTTCAATAGATGTACTCATAACATGTTTCGATAGTGCATTTTTGTCTGATTTGATCCTAATATTATATATATGCTCTCTAATTCTTTCTTTAAGTCGTCTGTCTGTCTTGCCCACATAAAATGCTGGGCAAGACTGGCAAGTCGCAAGATATACAACATGTGAAGTATTGCAATCTGCATTAGGATAAAACCTGACAAATTGTTGTGTTAATGGATGCATAAAGCAAGTTGTTGGATCTATCATTTGACAAAGTGCATTTTGTACATGGTCTTGTTGCCCCATTTTTCAAGCTGGTATGCAATTGAATATCAGTTCTATTGGGATTACAAAGCATTCTATATAAATTAAATTTATTTTTATAAATAAACTTAGGTGCTTTGCCCACTACCTCTTGGATAGTGGCATCCACTTGTAATATATCCCAATATTTCATATATGCATCTCTAATGCCTTTAACATCTTGAGTATAGTGAATGGAAATATTCATACCTCGATGATTAAGCCTATTATTACTAGATATAATGGTATTAAATTTACTTTGGTCAGCAAAATATGGGAGGGCTCTATCTTGCCTAAGGGTGGTCATCTCCGATAACCCTTCATCAATTTCTTTCAATTTATAGCTCCTCTCTAAAAACTGTTTCAATTTATTAATTTCCTGTTTGTACCCCTCGTCTGCTGAATTTAATCTAGATATACGCATGGCTTGACCTTTGATGACATTTTTGAAAACAAACCCAGGATGCATGCTGGTCCTATGTAACAAAGAATTTCTATGACAAGATTTTCTATAGACACCTGTATTAAGGAGACCATTTGGTAACCTCTCAATGTATACATCTAGATAAGATACCATTGTTAGTGAAGAAGTCATGGTAAATTTTAAAAACCCAGTTGTTGAATTAATATATTTCAAAAATCGACCCAGTTGTTCCTGGTCAGACTTCCAGACTAAAAAATGGTCATCCACAAACCAAACATAGAAACCAACATTCTCCCTGAACACATTCAATGTAAAAAGATGGTTTCTTTCCCAGTCAGCCATAACTAGATTGGCGTAGCTATTGGCACAAGAAGTGCCCATAGCTACGCCATCCCTTTGTTTATAAATTTGTTGATTAAACGTAAAGATATTATTATTCAAAACTATTCCCAATAGTCTGCATATGGTCTCTATCTGAACTTTCATATGCCTTTGTGTATGTGTAAGGCATCTACGTATGCAATCAATCCCTTCATCATTGGGAATACTGGTGAAGAGGGACTGAACATCCATCGTGACTAACCAATTATCAGTATCAATTTGCTCAATTTTTGAATAGTCATATAATTTTAACAAAAATTGTTTAGTATCCTTTAATTTATGTGTATAGTCATCCACCACAGGTCTTAACTTGGATTCTAAATATAGGGATATGGATTCTGTTATCCAACCCCTCCCTGCCACAATAGGTCTCATGGGAGGTGAGGTTGGATTTTTATGTATTTTAGGTGTTCCTTGGATGCATGGTATTCTGGGACTCTCTACCTGAAAGAATTTAAATAATTCTGGACTAATCTGTCCATTATGGTATAACCAAGAGATTTCAGTTATAACATAATTTATAATTTCATTAACTTCATAGTATTTAATAAGTATATAGTACTGTTTATCATTTAACATATTTAACATACTAGATATATACTTCTTCATATCCATTATAACAATAGGATCACCCTTGTCCGCTGGCCTAATCATTATATTAGTGTCTTTTTTAAGTGCTTCTAATGCCCTTCTTGCCTTATACGACAAATTTCCATATTTTCTGTTATATCTATTCTCAATTCTATGCTCACATAACACTTCTTTTACTAGTTTAGAATATACATCTAGCAACGGATGCAAGTTTGGGATGTATGTGCTGGTTTTTCTACATAAATCTCCTCCAGTTCTATTCTCTGAAATACCAAAATCTATTTTGAGCTGTATATTTCTCACAAACATTTTCAAATCTATAACTGTTTCTGTTATGTCACTACTCATGGTAGGTATAAAAGTAAGCCCCTTTTCTAAAACTCCTATCTCTTCCTTAGTGAGTGTCCTACTAGAAATGTTCCAGATCAATGAGGTACATCCTAATTCCACATTTTCTTCAGAGTTGGACCTAAATGTTTTTTTTTTTTTTTTTTTTTTTTATCGTAAATATGTATAATGTTTACATATTCAGACTTTATGATTTTTCCTACATGAAAAATTTGGAAGGCTGCGTTCAGATAATTGACGTTTCTGATAATCGATGTTCAGATAATTGACTCTCTACTGTACCACACTTTATCATTTAGCTTGAGCCCATTGTTAGTCCACCAAAGGATTTCTGAGTAGAGTTCATTCTGAACCGTTTGGTTCTCATAGGATAATTTAACAATAATCTCCAGTTTCCAATTGTCTGCAGATTATATTAGCAAAATGTCTTGGCTCTCTCATTTGAGATCTGAGAAGAAAATATCCAAAAGAAGAGGTACAATGACTGCTTTCGTATATTCGGATGTATGTGTATATGTATGTGTATCTTTTCTTTCTTTCACTATTTATGATCCAACAATTTCTTCAGGAAAATTGGAAGAATAATCTAGTGCCATATCTCTGTAAAAACAGTTTCTGGGATCCTCTTTCATCTGACCATCAAATGCATAATCCGAGGCTGTCTATATTCTCATAAACCCTGATAGGTTCCTAGCAGAACTCAATGCTTGCAACTGGTCCCCTATTAAACAACTGCCTCTTGATGATGCTGTAGCTGACTTTAATTCCAAGTTCCTTTCTATTCTAGACTCTCATGCTCCCTTAAGATCTATTAGAATAAGATCAAAGCCTGCTCCTTGGCTCTCAAAAGATACACGGCATAAAATTATCCTTAAAAACAAACTCTGGACCGAGTACCATAAGACTAAACATCCCACTGACCAATTAAACTATGGACAAATCAGAAACTCCACCAAAAAAGCAGTACTTCTAGATAAAAGAAACTACTACTGCCATTTACAACAAACTAACCAAAATAATCCACAAAAGTTCTGGGCAGGAATAAATAATCTCTTAAAACCTGGCCACTCTGACACTCCTAGTCCCATAGACACTTCCCAAAATAACTCTAAACAAATCACTGATGCCTTCAATACATTCTTTACTGAAACTGTCCAGTCTCTTGCTAATCAATTATCCCCCGATATCTTCTCTCAGTCCACCTCCCCTAACACTTCTATTCCCACATTTCAACTGCAACCAGTACCTACATCACTTATCTATACTCTTCTCCACAAACTTAAAGCCTCCTCTCTATCTGCTGACCTTCTGCCTGCTTATTATCTAAAAATTGCAGCCAAACCACTAGCCTATCCCATTTCTCTTCTGATTAATAGAACCATTGTCGAAGGCTATATTCCTTCCATCTGGAAAACTTCACATGTCATTCCCCTGCATAAAGGTGGAAACTCAACAGAACTCTCAAACTACCGACCCATAGCCCTACTCTCCCCCTGGCTAAAATCATGGAAAAATGCATACAAAAACAACTTTTTAAACACCTGTTAAATAACAACCATCTTGCTGACTGTCAACATGGCTTCAGACCTTTCCACAGCACTGCTTCAGCCCTCCTTTCTTTTACTGACTGTATCAACAAAAATCGAAATAGTAATATCCTTACCTCTGCTCTCTTTATTGACCTATCCAAAGCCTTCGATATGGTCAATCACCAGATACTCTTAAATTTACTTAAAACATTCTCACTAGACTCAAAAGCTATTATGTGGTTCCACTCCTATCTTCATAACAGACAACAGGCAGTGCTCTGGCACAGTAACCTATCCAACCACCTACCCATCACCCTCGGAGTACCACAAGGTTCTATACTTGGCCCCCCCCTTCTATTTTCTATTTTTATTAATGATCATCGTACCAGTATTTCCTCTGCAACCTGTATACAATATGCTGAGGATTCTACTTTGATTTGTTCTGCTTCTTCCCCTTCCGAACTGCACTCTTTCACCCAGCAGACTTTCCAAACTGTTGAAACCTGGTTCTTAAAACAATGCTTAATCCTAAACCCCAAGAAAACCAAACTGTTACTGTTCTCCCCCACCCGGAAATCCTCCACTCTCAACTTCTCTGTCTTGTCTAGTAATGGCACTATCATATCACCTGACCCCACTACCAGGCTTCTTGGAGTAGAGAGACAATATCCAATGCTTTGACATTCACATCAACACCATAAAATTAGTTAACAGAAAACTAGGCTCCCTGTATAGAATTAAAACATTCCTCACTCCACTTACCAGAACTCCCATTGCCCATACCCATCTAATTTCTTCCCTCCTTTATGCCTCCCCTATTTACACATACCTGTCCAAATCTAACCTCTGCAAACTGGCTGTTGCCTATAACAGTATTGCGAGATTTGCCTCTGGCTCTATTTTTAGAACCCATCACTGCATAAATTTAAAGCAATTAGGATGGCTTGAGCTGCAAAATCTGATCTTATATCACCAGCTCTCCTTAGCCCATAAAATCCTCTACAAACCTTCCAACACCCCTACACTCACCTCCCTTATCACACCTTACTGCAACCTTAAAAGCCTACGCTCTTCTAACAAACTTCTTATATCTACTTGCAAATCCAACAATTTGGCAGGCAAATCCTTGTTCTCAAACACAACAGGCTAAGCCTGGAACTCTCTTCCTGACAACCTCACTGGCAGCTCTTCTTTTCCCCGTTTTAAATCCCAACTCAGAACTCACCCCAAAACTCACTGGCTCTGCCCGTGCACTAACCCTGACTAGCTTTCAGTGTCCCACTACTACTCTGTTCTCCTTCAAACAAATCTTACACTAAATCTCTTCTATTCTCATGCATAATTTGTATTCCCGTAGTCTGTATTTAATTTCTAATTGTTGCTTCTGTAAGAACATGCTATGATAATATGATAATCATTTTATTTTTTTCTCATTATAACTACTACATTTTGTAAAGACTGATTTTAATGTCTGTATTTGGAGCTTTTCTCCCCGGGCCTCTGCTTAAAATGGACTTATATCCAGCTGGGCCAGCCCAGTCAACAAATGTAAAATAATAAATAAATAAAATATGGTTGATATAGATATAGGCAGCTGCTTCTAAGTCATGACAGTGTCACTGAGCAGCAAAAAAACAGAAAACTTACTCTGTAGACAGATAAAGAAGAAATGCTTCACTACGCCTTTGCCTAGCTTCCTACATACTACAAATGCAGAGCATTCTAGCAGCAGTTTTATTAGTTTCTCATACTACTCTGCCTAAGAACTCTGCATTTTATATATGGCCCACATTCTGAAGTGCTAAATGGCCCACATTCTGAAGTCCTTCACTAGTTTTGCCCCTAGTAATTTCACACGAACATTACAATAGTCAGATTGTGAGAAAATTATTATTATCTCTGGATAAGTTGGTGCTTAATATTATATTACATATGTACAACAGAGAAATGTGAAAATAAACTTATCTAGACTGCCGTGCAGGCCTATTCAGCATTCCATTTCCTCCTCTCTTTTGATTATAGTTTGTGAGTGTGTGTATATGTTGGTTTGTATGTGTATATTTTTTTAAATAAGTTTATTTATATTCCTGTCCTTTTTGTTACTTGTACACAATCAAACCTCCACTTGACAGTGGCATTGCAGTTGACCAAGCATTCATACCTCCCGCAGGAATGGTGAGCTGTCTTCTGCCACTTATTTCAATCCTTCTTCACTGCCTCATCCAGTATCTAGATCACTAGCTAAATCACCAGTGTCCTAGTCAGAGTTTTATCCTCCTTCAGCCAACAGCTGTTATTGTATCCCAATGCTGGAATATTCTTCAGGTAGTATCCACGCCACCAATAAAGTATCATGGCTGCCCCCTCAGAAAGCTTAGGAATCCAATCCTTCCATGGGGGATTTGCAACATTTTAAAGGTACTGCACATTTACAGGCAGCCTGCATTAAATACACGAGGCAGCTATACAGTTCTGAATGAAAAGAATAAAGATTCAAGCGTGATGTGATTGCTAACAAATGAGTACATAGGAAAGGAAAGTACCGAGTCAAACCCAAGCTATAAGCACTGAAATATAATCATCTCTGACTCTATTATACAGTTCTGTAACTTGTGTGCATTCATATTTTACAACACTAAGGCTAACAGAGACACCGTTCTTAGTCATGAAATGCTAAAGTGAAAGCCATGCACTTTCAAGCCAAGACTGGAATAGCTGGTCAAGAGAAGGTCAACACCTGCACCACAACACATGCAACACATAGCTATCCAGAACACCCACCATCACAGCTCTCACATAAAAACACAAACCACACACCCAGCTTTGCGGAAGCTCTCAATAGAAATCTATCTAAACAGCAGAGACCTCCAAGGCAGAAAAGTACTTGACCACCACAACATAGCACAAAACACAAGACACATAGCTCACCTACACAGTGTGCCCCTCAACCTAAGCCCCTAAGGCAAAACAGCTTGTCCAATACACTAATCATAGATGACTCGATAGTGAGGCACACTGATGTCCCACTCATTAGGTTGAATAAGGAGAAGGTAACAGTCAGCTGTCTATCAGGTGCCAGAATCTGACACATAGCACACGCACTCAGGTCAGGTCACAACAAGTAAAAATATGACTCAAACTGTCCATCTGGGTGTGAATGACCTGAGATGCACCTCCCTGGACTACATGAAAAGAGACATGGAGGAGCTGTCGGATTGTGGCCCAGGCAGGTATGACCCTAGCCCTGAGCAGCATCCTACCATCACCCAGAATGATACCGCAGTACAACCAGAAAATGGTTGACTTCAACAATTGGCTAAGTTTCTGGTGTCATTTTAAGGGAATCCAGTATCTGTCTGCTTGGAATGATGATTGACAGACCTCGATATTTTGCAAGAGATGGCCTGCATCTGTCACCCCTGGGTTTCCGGATACTGGAGTATAAAATGCTGCTTGATTTGTATGAATTTATTCCATTGAAGGCCGGTGGGGCTGAGGTACCAGAATGTGTTAATAAAGAAAGTTTGGCAGTGACAGCAGTGCTCTGTTTCTTTTGAGGAGTATTCCTGTTTTTTCCATTTTGGAGCCAGTAGTTTTTGTATTTCCGGATACTGGCTAAGGCTCTTGCCACCCCTATAGTGCCTTTTTTAGGTGGTGTTCCAAAGACCAAATTACCACCATAACAGCTATAAATAAATGCAATAGTCATGCTGCTCAACGCTAGAAGTCTAAATCTGAAGATGAATTTACTCGAAGCACTCCTCAAAATGGAGAACATCGACATTTGTGCTGTAACAGAGACCTGGTTTAAAGCAGCAGAAAGCACCTCTGCACTAACAGGCTATAACTCATTCCACACATTTTGGCCCTAGAACATGGACCAAATCTCCAAAGGTGGTGGTGTCTCCATATTCATAAAGGATATGCACACCTCCAGACTAGTAACCCAGCATAACAGGTACAACTAACATTGTGATTCAGGTCATAGCATGCTGTAGGTCCCCAACCATGCCCCAATACTCTTGCTCCATGTTCTTCTAAGCACCCTGGAAACTTTTAGGGTCCAACCCAACACTCTCATTCTAGGTGACTTCAACTACTCCTCCATCAACTGGGAAAACTACTCCTGCACCAATACACTCGCCCAACGCTTCCTGGAATTCATTAATTCCAGTGCCCTGGACCAGCTGATTTTTACCCCCATTAGAGGAACATCCTTGACCTGGTTATTACTTACATGGGCAACAGTTGCTCTACACCAAAAGTCAATTCCTCTCTGGTTAGATCTCACCACCAAACTAATCACCATGGAAATCCACATCTCATCCACACCCCCCACAAAGGTAACCACCATGAGAAACTTCTGCAAAGCTGACTTTGGGCTCCTAAAAACAGAGGTGGATGGCACCCATGTCAATGGAAAATAGATTCATGACTGCCAAGTCATACACCAATGCACGGTATGAACACATACATAAATGCATGGAACTAAACATACCCAACGGAGCCAAGACACTATCCTCCAAAAAGAGGAAGCCAATCTGGTGGTCCTCTGCCATTATTAAACTCTACAAAGAAGGAAGAAACTGTTGCAGATAAAGGTGAAGTCCCAAGACTGGAAAAACTCCCCTTTTAGCCTCAACAAAAAGTTGAGATCCCTCATCAAAACCTCTAAAGCCAGCTATGAGGGCAGAATTGTGGCAGACACTAAAAGCAACCACAAAGCCTTCTATAGTTATATCAAGAATCTCCACGGCAACACCCAGGTTTGCTCTGAGTTACTGCACAATGGTACCTCTTATACTGAGCCAACAGATATTGCCAACATACTGGCCGACTGATTCAGTGACAACTTTACCCCCCCCCCCCAAAGGACCAATCACAATACTGGAGGAATGCCAGGCATCCAGCATTACTGAAGCACAGGTCAAAGCTGCATTGTCCAAGGCCAAGAATACAGCTTCCATGGGACCCAACAATATCCCTGGATGTGTTCTACATGAACTACAAAGTGAACTGGCACCACATCTGTGTGCCCTGTTTCAATCACAGCCTCACCTCAGGCTTTGTCCCTACCGAATGGTGCACTGCTACAGTCATCCCTCTCCATAAAGGGGGAGCAACTACAGACCCTGGGAATGATCGCTCCATTAGCCTGAGAAGTCTGATGTGTAAGGCTATGGAGCACATCAACATAGACCTAATTAACAAGGATATAGGGAATCTCCAAACTCTAGATCCCATGCAATTTGGTTTTGTGAAAGGTAGATCATGCCTGCTCAACCTGGTTGACTTCTTTGTGTCACTCACCAGAGATGTGGATGAGGGCAAGGAAGTTCATACAGCCTACCTCAATCTGGCCAAGGCCTTTGATACCATTCCCCACTCAGGAATTATTGATAACTCACCAAACTAGGCATCAACCCCTATATCACTAGGTGGGTTGCAAATTGGCTCACAGATAGAACCTACAGTGTGAAAGTAGCGGACTCCAAGTCAGACTGCTGACCAGGCACAAGTGGAGTCCCACAGGGATCAGTCCTGGGTCCTCTCCTGTTTGGCATCTACTTCTCAGAAGTCCAGGCCAACACTGAGGGCCTCTGGCTGACCAGGTTCACAGACGACTGCAAGCTGGGAGCCATTATTAATTCCCCAAGTAATGTAGACATCCTACAGAAAGGCCTCACTGAGACCAATGACTGGTATCAAAACAATGGTCTTAAGCTTAATGCCAAAAAATGCATCATCATCCCTTTTGGGAAAACTCAGTTCCCACTAATTACCACATCGATGGGAGCCCACTGAACACTGAAGGCATTATAAGAGATCTAGGGACACAGGTTGACAGCAACCTCTCCTTTGACCACCACATTGCCACATTTTTCAGAAATTCCTTCTACATGGCACATCTCATTGCCAAGGGTTTTGCATCCATGAAGAAAGTGGTCGTCATCCCTCTCTTCTCTTCCCTCATTAGGCCAATCATCGAGTATAATGGCCCATTTGGCATGTACTTCACTAGACATATGCAGCAGCTGGAAAGTCCACAAAAGTACCTCATGAAGAGGATTCTAGTCCTTAAACACATGTCCTACATGGACAGACTAAAAAAGTTCCAGCTATTCTCTGTCTCATATTGTCTAGTAAGAGGTGATCTCTGCTTGACTTACAAAGCCATGTCTGACCCACCTCTGTTAGAAATGCTACAACTAAAGAAATCCCAATCCCTCCACACCACATGCTCCAGAGACCTCAACCTCATTACCACAATCAACAGAATATGTTGGAGCGACAGGTTCATAACCCAGAGATTGTTCATGCTCTGGAATAGACTTCCCATACATGTCAAGCAGAGCACCTCACTGGCTGTCTTCAAGAGAAATCTTGCTGAATGGAAGGGAAATAGAAAGTTCACCCTGGGGATCACTGCAGTGGGTCTACTTGATAGGGGCACCGGGAACTAACGTCGGGCGGCACGATGCCACGCCACTTGTATGGGCTAGGATTGTAAAGCCTCCAGGGCCATTAGCCTAGTACACACCTATGAACCTATGAACTGGCTATGCTTCTATTCAGCTATGCCGGTCCTGGCCACATGCCTCTCAACCTGCAGATTTTAAAAATATTACCAAATAACCCTTGAAAAGTACGTACATCTAGTCAAAATCTGAATATCTAATTAGCATAAAGTTTGAATACCATATACTGCAGTGCATAACTCTTCCTAGTTCCAGTAGAAATCTGGGATACTACTCAAACACATTTAAAAAGAATGACAGAAATGATGGAAAGATCTTTATAAAAAGAAACATTTGGAAATCTGTAGGCTTTAATGAACAGTATTGCAAAATTCTACCACTGAAGGACATTTATTGTTGATTCTAAAAAAGGGAGATGTAAGATGTGCATGTCACTTTTCTTTAAATTATTGGTGCAATTAGTACATTGATCATGCAGTGTGTTTTCCTATGCTGTCAAATGTAAAGGCAGAATTCAAAAGAATGTGAAACAATAGCCTTGATATAGTAGAAAGTGTAGCCAAGTTCAACGGTGAAATGTCACTGATAAAAGCAACACTGTTACTTCTATTACACAAAGTCATGGAATATAGTTGTACTATATGATTTTTGTATGTCAATGATTATATTTTTATATGTCAATGATTGTATTTTCTTCTTACACCATTGCTTCTATTTACCAATCTCATGCAATGTAACTGTACTCTACGATCCTGCTTTTCTATCTAAGTGATTCTACTCTAATGGTTTGTTTCTTTGTGGAGCTTTTCTACCCAGGCCTCCACTGAAAATGGGCTCTTTTTCAGGCCCAGTGGACTTTCTCTGTTAACAAATGCAATGCATAAATAAATAAATAATAATGTCATGAGGGAAATTTAGAAAACTGAGTGAAAGGGTAAAAGGTAAATCAAGCCTAAAAATCGGGACATACTTCCAAAAATTGGTACATCTGCCTGGCCATGACTTGAATCAACAATAGTCGCATTTAAGTAAATTTAAAATGAAATATGTCAACATACAGAGTAGTATTAATTTAAATGCACATTAACTCAGTAACCTACTTCTACTCTTTGGCATGACCCACATAAAGCAGTACCTGCAGAATACAGCCATCTCAATTTTAAACTTGAGGTCATCCAAATAAACCTTTTTCCAGATTCACTCAGTTTTATTATCCGATATCCAAACTTTCCTGACTGTGTGAATATTGGCTCTGATGGTCACTTCCTGAGCCCATGTACAAAATGGGGAAAAAGGGGTTCAATGCCAATGCTATCCAAAAACGTATCTGAGATATACTACCAATTATTTTCAGCTAGGAGATTTCTCAGCTGTATCATGTAAGAATCAGTCAAAAATCTACCATGTTCCCATGATTCTTTCCAGTTATAAAGTAGGCAGTTTTGCAGGATGAAGAGATTAAAATAAAACTGCGTTCCTGTCTGGATGAGGGGAAGGGAAAGCATTTACATCTCCTACTATTATAAGCTGGGGGGGGGGGCGTGATGAAACCAAGCTTTGTTATCACTCAGTTTTGAAATAAATGAAGTTTTCTAGGCTTGAGCAAGATAAGAAAATGCATTTTCATGATTTTTAAGTATATGTGGTGCGAAAGGAAGAGAATGTAACTCAAATTTAATTACCATGCCATGCATAGTGTTTTGATTCAAAACTGGATTCAACTGTGTAAAATTAAGAACATAAGGAAATAAAAATAAGATATAACAAAAATGTAAAATAAATGTTCATAGTACTAGTAGCCCTAGCAAGTTGGTTGGGGGACAGTCCTGTCTACCGCATCCTTCCCACAGCTCTTGGCTTTAGAATGTTCAGTGATATTCTAGATGGCATTATATTGATGTCACTGAACAGAAGATGGCTGAAGCCAAAAGTGAAGCTGGGTTTCCTTATGGGGCAGGTTGCTGCATTGATCCATCATGTTGTTTAAAATAATCAGCTTGGAGTTCCATCTTCTTCAGTAGAATAGATGCTTCTTGTAATACATTTGCAGACAAACCATCTTCATTTTGGACAGCATGGAAAAAGTTGTGGATTCCCTCTCAGTACTAATGATCAGGATGCACTATTATAGGCATTTCAAAATTACCAATGGATCCTGGCAGTCTGGAATATTTGCATGGAAAGTTATGCAGAAATACTGATGTTGTTGTTGTGTCTTTCGGCTTTTCCCGGTTAAGGGTCGCCACAGCGGAACTCCGGTCCGCTAATGATTGGCAGTAGATTTTTACATGCTGACTTGCCAGGCCTGACGCACAACCTTCAACGAAGGAACGCCCATTCATGCAGGTCGCCATACAGAAGACGCTCTAACTGAGAATTGAACGGAGAAACGTCTTACTGTGAGGCGACAATGCTACCGCAGCAGAAATTGTGATAAACTGAGATATTGTATGATATTTCCTCTGTCAGCTTTCTGTTGTGCTAGATATATCAAGAAAATGAGGAAGGACCATAGGAACATATATTTTGGTCTTGTAATTCTATATGATATTTATAAAATGGAAATGAAAAAAATATGCAGATAATTTAGAATGGCAAATTTAGACCGAATTCAGAAATGGAGCTATGCAGATTCAGATTAGAATTCCAGCAAGAGTACTGAAGTAAGACAAAAAATATGACTCAAATTTACTGGAGGACAGAAATGAATTACTTTTAATTGAAAAGTAATTATTTTCCAAGAAATTAATGTTGGATACAAAGGACACTGAATGATATCCAGTGCAGAATTCAGTTTTTCAGTGTTTTTCACTGATGAGAAAAAAAAAACTCATTTATTGGCTAAAATATATAATTGTTTAAAAAGTAATGCTTAAACCCATGCAGATTTACAACACTTAGACTGGCTGTCTTTATATGGAATTGTTAAACTGTGTTCAGACTATATTGTAGCAGGAAGTAGATAGGTTCTCTTACAAAACTATTTCCCATACATCTGATATACCATCACTGACAGAAATTATACCACAAAGTGAAAACAGGAAAAGGAAAGTAGAGAAAATGGTGTGTGTGTGTGTGTGTGTGTGTGTGTGTGTGTGTGTGTGTGTGTGTGTGTGTGTGTGTGTGTGTGTGTGTGTGTGTGTGTGTGTGTATATACGTGTGTGCGTGTATATATCTGGATTACCTTTCAAGTGCTCAAACTCTCAAGAGTTTAATTGCTTGAAATATTGGCTACAGAGTTTGAAAATGAACTTTTTGATCACTGCCAACATTTAGATGCATGAGATCACAATAAATACAGTGGAGATTGGGGAATTTGCTCTTTTCCCACTGTAGTGTGATCTTGGTGTTGGTATATTTAAGGAGCAGGGAGTGGGCGGATGGAGGGTGCATACCCTCTACAAAAAACAAAGTTTTTGTAGCTATTTGAATCTTTGAATCTTAATGATTTGAGGTATTTTGCTTTTGAATATTTTTAATTAAAACTGTTTTTGTTCAAGTCTTAGCAATCAAACTTTTTATAGTTCAAATTCTTGAAATAAACTGATATATAAAACATGTTTCATTGAAAGTGGTACGTTTCGTGACTTAAATTTGTTGAATGACAGTGTTGCTGAGTGTGAATGTAATCAAGTGTGTAGTATATGTATACGTATATGTATATGTATGTATATATGTATGTATGTATGTATATATATATATATATATATATATATATATATATATATATATATATATATATTGAGTGTGAATGTAATCAAGTGTGTAGTATATATATATATATATATATATATATATATATATATATATATATATATATATGTATATATGTATATATATATATATATATATGTTTTATTTTGTGTAGTTTGTCAAATGTGCTGTGCGGAAGGCATTGCATTGTAGTGGTGCTGGTGACAAGCAAAGATGGTGGTTTAAAGAAGGTAAGTGTGTTTTTGTTTTTAATGCTGAAAGTTTCAAGCATTCTAAAACTTTCAGCATTGGGGAGATCTGTGTGCATGTGTGTGTGTGTGTGTCTCCTCGAGTACTTGAGGTTTAGGGTTAGAATTAGCTCTAGAGTAGGGGATAAGTGTAGTGTAGTTTGTGTTTGCTTGTATTTCTGATGGTTTGAGATTGTGTACAGTACTGTCTGTGGGTTAGGGTTAGAGGAAGGGCTAAGGTAATGTATTTAATGTTGTTTATGCGGGCTGCTATGCGTGTTGTGTGTCCAAGTTTATTGTGTAATGATAGTGTTATGGAAAGGGTTTTTTTAGGGTAATTTGCAGGGTTAGGGTTAGCATGTATTGGTAAACTAATGAATAAGCACAGTTTAAAAGTCAGAAATCTAATATGTTTTAAAGCTGTGTCTGGCTGCTTCATATTCTTCACCATGTGCATGCCCTGATGATGCAGCAAAGAGGATTATGGCTGTGAGACTGCTATGGGTGGCATTTTGTAGCCTTGAGTTTGATATCCTCAGACTCCATTTGAGTACTGTGTGATGCTTAACATGTCACCTAACCAGGCATTTCTGCCAGATCACATTTGAGAACTTGTGCTTAGCGGGTTTACTAAATTAACAAAAAATAAAAACAATTTTGTAAAGTTTGCTCACCCCCCCCCCCCAAAGTTCACACCATACAGTCTTGTATACCAAATTAATCACACTTTATAGTAACCTTTAAGTGAAGTACATTTTCCATGGTTCAGGAAGTAGTAATAAAGTGCAACTAACTGCAACTTGAAAAGCAATCATATTTGCTGAAAAATAGTAATATAAATCCAAAATACTTACACTTCACATTGACAATGAGTAAAAATACACAACTGTGTTATAGTGTCATGTGATTTCACAGCATCAGGCATGTACAAAACCCCTTTTGTATTTCAAATGCTTGCTGTAGTCATAAATGTCACATTAATTCCACTTGGAGTGATGGGTTTGAAGTCCAGCAATCACACTGAACAGGATAACCTTGTCTTAACAGTGCCATTTTTACATTTACCTAGCCAGTATAAAACAGTGACCAATGTGAGGCAAAACATCATGGATCTGGTTTACAGCTAAGCTGACCACAGAAAAATGAGATGACAGATGTAATTGTGGCTGGTATACACAAAGGGCATACAAATGTATCCTGCTGTTTGTTATACTAATTTAGAAAACTGCATACATGATGTTGCATGGCAGAAACTCTTTCTAAAGTGTGAAAAAAGTCATTGTTCTCAAGAAATCGGTATCAAAGGTTTGTCATATGCATGGATGCAAACTGACTGGCCTTGCCCATAAGGCCTGGCGTAACTGAAGAGTTGTCCAGGCATGCTTACCAGTGTTCCTGCCTTGAAGGAATAGGTGATAAATGAGTGGGTGACTGAATGAGTCACTGAATTAATGAATCAGTGAACAGGGGTCAGGACAGGGATCCTTCTCAAAGTATCCTAATTATAGGTGTAACCTAGAACAACAAAGAACACACCAGCTGCTTGGGAGGATAAGTGGTTGCTAAACTAAAACTAAAAAAATCCACTTTTGCTTAAAACAAAGCTAAAGAAGCATTTCTAATCACATTTCTTTGGGACTTGGCCACTATTTATAAAACAATTGTTTTTAGTAAGTGACTGGGTGCTCCTCTTTCAGTCTGCACATTGAGAAATAGTTAATATTTTGCATGTTTCTCATCCTCCCACTAAAAACTTCAGATATTTGTACAGTTTTAAATACAACAAATTGGAGGACAATTTAACCATGACTGTTTTGAAGAGCTCAGGTTGAGCAATACCTAACATTTTGATGGCAAATACATCATTTGACATATTATGTAATACTTTATGATTCTTATCCTTTCATTTGTAAATATTTTTACCAAGCATATTTTAACTTAAGAATCACTGTTCTATCGGAACAATTGTAACCTAGTTTCCACTTATAACTGTTTCTTCTTTGTGTTGGTTGTAAATAAAACAAAAACAAGTGACTAAATATCCATCTCTGATTACAGCCTATTTTGTATGTTTATGTTCAGCCTGACTTTGTGATTTCAACCTAGGGCATATCTTATTGTAGTTCTGCTTTATGATCCTGTGTATAGCTCTTGAACATATTGCCACTGACCCATGTCTTGGATGAAAAAAGGTTATTGGACCAGCCCACTTGTAAATACAGATATTTAAATAAATGTAGATTAATGCATAGGACATACAATTACAATAAAATGAATTATTTAAAATTAAGCACTCTAATTAATTATTAATTTCTAACACATAATCTGCAAAATAATTTCACTAAAGACAATAAAGAAAATCCAAACAAAGTAGGAAACGTCCATTAAATTATCCACATAAAGAAATAAAAGCTTTGGATAAAACCACCCCTGCTCTGATTGATTGTGCACAAATTGATTACTCAAATTCATTGGCTTAAATAAGCTGATATTCAACAAAGTCAACTTCCAAGAAAAGATGAGGTATAAAAAATGACAAATTCTACATCCCCAGACAAAAACATAAGTGCGTACAACTACATAGTATCAGAATGTTGCATATAACAATAACAATGTAACAGTGTTGCAAACAAGCTGTATGGAATGGATATCTTTGTGGTAAATCATAGCAAACTAGTTAAACTGAAGACAAAACGAAGCCAGTTATATACAGCAAAGCTTCAGAAATAAATCCAGATCCAAAAATGCAGCAGCTCAACAAGAGGAAAATTGGAGCCCACAGACACAGTACATTATTTGGAGTGTATACTTTATGCAATGGAGAACATTTTCTTCATATTTTAATACTTTTACACTGAGGGAATTCAGTGAGGCACGTTGGATCCAGCGACTGCAAACCACTCAGGATTAAGACTATATTTTGACATGCATGACACTAGAAAACCAAGCTGTATTTCTTGTTGACCCTGGTTTGTCTTCTTACTTCTCAGAAGCAGACTCATGAACTTCAAGCCCCAGTCCTATGAAAAGTTGTAGCTCAAGTTGTTTTGAGTAAACCTTATTCTGCCCTACAAGAGCACAGCTTTATGTATTTGTCTTTGTCGACCGGGAAAAGATCCAGCCAATATAATCCATTTTCAGCAGAGACAGAGAGAGAAAAGCTCCACATTTAAGTTACACATGGTGTGTACATTTGTAATCGCAGGCTAAAAACTTCTGCACATTAGATTATTTACATGATTTTTAAATATTTTTAAATATGTCTTACATGAACATAACATTTTATCAAAAGAGGGAAATTAATATAAATTAGCTGATACAGAAATAACATACAACAGCAATTAATGTATTTATATCTTGATGGCTCCATGGAAAAGATCAGACTGGGGTGTTTTTGAGTTTAGTGATAATTCACAGACAGACAAGTAGGATGTAGCTTAAAAATAATAAGAGATATGAAATGAGCAAGAAGATAAATGGGCAGAGGAGGAAATGTAATTACACAGATAACACTCCATAAGTCCATGTTAGAAAGTTAGAAGTGATGTATTGGTTTTATTTGTTAAGAAATGCAAGTCTGGATTTTCTTCCATACTCCTTCAAAAATAAGGATAAATACTGCAGCAAACTCCCAAATGAAAAGGAAATGAAAGCTGAAAAAAAGTGTCTCATAATCAACATAAAATAGAGGATTCCTCTCTGCTCACTAGATAAATAACCAAGCATTAGATGTTTTTGTAGAGAACATTTGAAATCCTTAATTTAATTATATGGAAGTTATACTGGGTCCAGGCTTCATTTCCTCAGGAATTAAAGGTATCATGTGATATTCATGTGAATGACATCCAGACTGAGTTTTCTTCTTTGTGACAGATATTAATTAATTAATTGTTAATTATATATAGTTAGTATTCATGAGTCTGGTGTGGAAGCATTAAGGCACTTTATATGTAAATATTCTGAGTTTATATCTCACTCTTTTCTATGCTGATGACTCTTCCTAACCCCTGCTTCCTCACCACAGAATAGCACAACCTAGTGCAAAACCCATCTTCATATCTTGTTCTCTCACATTACACATTTCAACTCCCAGACTGTTTAGTCCTCCTTTAAAAAAATACTCGCATCACTATACAGTCAGCCGCACTATCATCATTGTGTTGCTTCTCCTCTCTGATTTCATGTATGACTAGCTCTGGCTTGCATCACTATACATTCAGCCACACTATCATCATTGTGTTGCTTCTCCCCTCTGATTTCATGTATGACTAGCTCTGCTCACAACTATACATTCAGCCGCACTATCTTCATTGTGTTGCTTCTCCTCTCTGATTTCATGTATGACTAGCTCTGGCTTGCATCACTATACATTCAGCCGCACTATCATCATTGTGTTGCTTCTCCTCTCTGATTTCATGTATGACTAGCTCTGGCTCGCATCACTATACATTCAGCCGCACTATCATCATTGTGTTGCTTCTCTCTGATTTCATGTATGACTAGCTCTGCTCGCATCACTATACATTCAGCCACACTATCATCATTGTGTTGCTTCTCCTCTCTGATTTCATGTATGACTAGCTCTGGGACACCATGAAGCCTTGCCCCTCAGCTGCATCACCTCTATATATACCCCTTACCCACATACACCCACACACTCCACATTAGCCTTATTAACTGTGGCATCATTGGTGACAAGATTGAGGATATAAAATCTTGAATGATACAAAATGATCTCAGTATCCTAGTTATTTCAGAAATGTGATTATCTTCTGAACCAAACATCCCGCCTTTCTTTCCCAACTATAACATTGTGTGATTTGAACACTTCAGTACCAGAACAGGTAGAAGTTGTTTGCTTCTTGCTAAAAGTCTTGACAGCAAAATCTTTCCTACCTCATTCGCAGTGGGTAAATTTGGGCCAAAATGGCTCATAATAGACCCAGACTTTCCGAAAAGAAATACTTTGCAATTGCTACGTTTTACCAACTATCACCTATCACTTCTACATCTTTTGCAGAGGACCTAAATAACATAGCTTCAAAGCTTAGAGAAAAGAAAGAAAACTACATTTATACTAGTTGATGGCATCAACACATATTTTGTCCTCCATAACAATCAAGATCTAAACAGCTTCTTAGGAGTGCTAAACTGGTCTCATATAGGTACAAAATCAGCTAGGACCAACTGCACCTGTGATAACTACTCCTAATTTAACCTGCTCATGAGCAGTTAACCCAATAAAGTTACTACTGTTTATGGCAGTTCTCTTAAAATAACCAATCCCTATAGAATAACATTCTTCCAGTGGCTTTACAAGAAAACTCCCTCCCATCTTTTACCACATACACAGGTAGTCAGTCAATCTGATAAGCTGCAACACTTCCTGACTTGCTTACCTACAACAACTGGTCTGCTTTCTTTCAGACCACATGCGTTAATACAGCAACCTCCGTCTTACCTTCTGGTTTACTACACGTTTAAAACCAATTGTTTCCTTTAGTCTAATAATTCTTAAAACCCTCACACACATCTTGATTGACTCCTGAACTGTGCTGTTTACTCATATCATGAGAAATTGCACGGGCAAAATAAAAATGTTCCAAATTACCAAACCGCAATCAGGCATTAATCTTGCTCGGCAACAAGGCAAAGAAGTACATCAGGAAACATGAAACACATCACCTGCATGACCAACAGAAATCAACATTAAGTAGTATTAACCATTTCTATAGATAAGCCAGTACATTCATTGCTTACACAAAAACAACTAATTCACTGCAAGCATTTGTCTCCAAGGAATTTTTAAAACATTACACAACATCCGGCAAAAACATTATGACTAACAGCTCTGAAGACGTTTCCCCCTAGAATCACTAATACCTTACCTTCTAACTTTCTATTTTAAAAAGATGTCTAATCAAACCAGCAATAAGCTGCTTAATGCTGTTTCTAACTCAGGATTTATTGGTGCGCAAGGACGGTTTCCTTGGTTTTTAAAGCTGTGTAGTGGCAAAACTACTTCATATGTTACACACTTGTTTAACCTATCCCTAACTCAGCAATCCTTTCCTACAATGTTAAAGGAAACTATTACTGACTCTGTTCCCAAATCCAGCAATTCAGTTAGTACGACTGATTACAGGCGCATATCCCTAGTCCATCGCTTTCTTACACTGTTGGAAAAAGAAGTATACAACCAATGTGTGTACCTGCTGTATAAATACAACAATGTGTGTACCCGCTGTATAAATACAACCAATGTGTGTACCTGCTGTATAAATACAACAATGTGTACACCTGCTGTATAAATAGAACAATGTGTATACTTGCTGTTTAAATACAACAATTTGTGTACCTGCTGTATAAATAAAACAGTGTGTATACTTGCTGTATAAATACACCAATGTGTGTGCCTGCTGTATAAATACAACAATGTCTGTGCCTGCTGTATAAATACAACAATGTGTATACCTGCTGTATAAATACAACAATTTGTATACGTGCTGTATAAATACAACCAATGTGTGTATCTGCTGTATAAATACAAACAATGTGTATATTTGCTGTATAAATACAACCAATGTGTATACCTGCTTTATAAATACAACCAATGTGTATACCTGCTGTATAAATACAACAATGTGTATACCTGCTGTACAAATACAATGTGTGTGCCTGCTGCATAAATACAATAATGTGTGTACCTGCTGTACAAATACAACCAATGTGTGTACCTGCTGTACAAATACAACCAATGTGTGTACCTGCTGTACAAATACAACCAATGTGTGTACCTGCTGTACAAATACAACTAATGTGTGTACCTGCTGTATAAATACAACTAATGTGTATACCTGCTGTATAAATACAACCAATCTGTGTACCTGCTGCATAAATACAACAATGTGTGTACCTGCTATATAAATACAACCAATGTGTGTACCTGCTATATAAATACAACAATGTGTATACTTGCAGTATAAATACAACATCCTCTAGGACTATCTGCACAGATTCTTTAAGAGTAGAAGTAATATGACATCCCTTGTGATACTCGTAGTATTTTAAGTAAAACTGAGAAAGGCAATTTAACATGTGCAATCTTCACTGACTTCGCAGATGTATTTCATAGTGTCCAACATAAACCAAACTTGGATTCTGTTGCTCAACCAGCTTTGACATATCCGCTGCTAAATGGCTCACCTATCACAGAAAACATTGAAGGTGAATCTTATAAAGTATCTCCTCCTCACTGTATTTCTGTAGGAATCCCCAAGGGTTCTGAACTTGGTTCCATTCTCAGATAACTTTCAAGGTGAACCTTAACATTGCCTTATCTTCCCCACCATCTATTTCTTCAGGAGTCCCTCAGGGCTCTGTACTTGGCCCTCTTGTTTTCATTATTTTTATTAACAATGTTTGTGTAGACCTCAAATCTAATCTGTTGTAGCAGACCAACTATACTTTGAGTCATTCCCTGACTATAAAACCCTATTATCCTCCAAAAGATCCTTAATAAACTGCCCATGTGGCTACAGTGTAAAATGCTAGCCAAGAGTGCAAGAAAAATAAAATCTATTTACTTTAGATCATTAGATCAAGTAGAAATTTACAAAAGTTTCCATGTCTTACAGCACTGTTAATGTACAACAACCACCCCGTTGAGTAAATATCCTCTTTTTGATATGTTGGCCTTGCACCTAATCCTTCTCTTAGTATAACAGCCTACAAAGAAAAAAAAAGTATCTCAAATGTTTATGGCTTTAGAAGAAGCTTTCTCACTTGTGAAGTCAGGACTGTTATCATTAAGAATATTTTGCAATCCCAGCTAGTATATTGGGTACCCCTTCTAGGCTATGCTGCTAACAGAATCTGTCAGACCTGTGAACCATTTGTAACAGAATCTTCTTATTCCTTCTTCTAATCCCCTAAGCTGCAGGCTAAAGCCAAATGTTGCATTCAGCATCCCCTGTATCACTAACAAGACGAACAGCTGGAAATGTCCAGTAACAATATAATCACAGTCACATGTTTTCTCATCCACCAGTGAGGTCATGGCCTCAACACAGTAATAGATTTGTAAACACTATTTGTAGTCCAGTTTTAAGTGTTATGATTCATAAACAACATGGAATGAAATTTTAGATTCAGACTTGAATCTAATTTTTTCCTAACGTGACATGTATCACACACATAATGTAATGCTGCATTTAATGATATTAAAACTTGAACTGGTTTTAAAGCATATATATTTGTTATTGAAGAATATTTGTATATAAGCAATAGAAAACAGAATGTGACAGCAGATAAGGACTGTTGGGTCCACCCTAGTCATTTTGTTTCTTTTGACTTCTGCATAATCTGCAGATCAGGTAATGTTTGCTAATTAGTAACCAGGTAGCGTACAACAGGTACATACTGTCTACTTGTAGGAGTGTCTCAGAATATGAATTTCATTTAAAAATATGATTGGATGGCAGGCGATGTCAAAAAACTGGTCTTACAGTTAACATTGCCTTGTAATTAACATTAGTATATATCACCATGGGTACGGCAGGCATACCAATATAACAAACACTGTGATACCTGATGCCTCATTTGGAGCTTTATCTGTTCATTCCTTTTGAAAGTGTTTGTATTTTGGGAACTTTTCTTAAAACCTAAACAGCATTGCCCTTATTATGACTACTAATAGTCTCTTCCATTCATTCAACACCATTTCAGTGCAGAAACGTCTCTTTTACTTACCCCTTTGTATGCTATGTTTACTTTTTTCAATCACATCCTCATCTGGAAGATTCATGCCTTTTATATACTCTTCATGTCTTTGAAATGTAGCAGCATCTCTGACACACATCATTTCAGGCACAGAGAGCAACGCTCTTCTGACCTGCTACTACACCAAAAGTCATCTTCATAATAAGTGACCATGTCGTTCTTAAACGGTTTTAAATTACTGCTTGCTTAAATATAATTTGGTAGTCTATTTGGGGCATCTCTCAGAGAACCTATGCATCTCTCATTTCTAAATAATCTCTGCATTTTTAATTTCTCCAAGTCTTTTGGGTTTCTAATACCATGACGGGAATGGACCCCTTTCCTAAATCAAAGTACGATTAAAGTTCATAAAATTAGTATTGTTTCACTCTTTGATGTTAGCCAAAAGTGCTCTTCGCAGCACCCGCAATGTGCCCCGTAATGACTCCTCCTGCAATTTGTATGGTGTTACATGAATTGGTAACATATCTAAATATAATTGTAAATTCTTTTTTATAAGACCAGTTGCTCCTACTACTATTGGAACTGTCTGGGTATATTTCTTCCACATGGTTCTCATTTCTGCTGCAGATCAAGGTATTTTATGACTTTGTGTCTCTCTGTACGCAAGACACTGTAGTCACTGGGTGTGGCGATTTCAATGATCAATGCTACTTTTGTCTTATTTTCTTGGACCACTATATCCTGTTTTCTAGCATCAATCTTTTGAACTGTTGGTAATGGGTGATCCCATGTGATATAAACTTCATCATTTTCTATGATTCTTTGTGGCTCATGTTTCCAGTATTTTTCAGCCACTTTGATACCATAATGTTTGCACAATCTCCAGTGTAACAGTCTCACTCCATTATTATGCCTTTCAGTGTATAGTCCCTCTGCCATTAGTGCATTGCAACCAGCAACAAGGTGTGTGAATTTTTCCAGTTCATTTTACAAAATCTACATATGTCTATTTCTTCCACATGTTCAGTGGATTTTGTAAACCAGCGTGTACATAGCCCACTGTCTTGGGCTGCCAATATTAACCTTTCATTTCTTGATGTGAATTTGCCTCTTCTTAACCATTCCTGCGTTCGTTCTTGATCAACATGAGGCTCTTCCAGAAGTTTTCTATGCTTGCAACTATATTTATGTTTTTTTCCACATTTCTTGCCTTCTCATCTGGTCCTTCACCTTATATTCTTTTTTTTTGTTTTTTAGCGCATTCAGTTGCTGCCCAGTTTTTATCCACTTCTGGTTTGATTTCCATTCCTGCTTGACCTCGATATGCTTCTGCTAAATTAAGCAGAGATATCATCTTAGATTTATTCTCCTCATGTTTCAAAACTTTCACTACATTTGGATCTTGTGAGGTCAGTAGATGTGTGGAGTCCCATGATTGAAGATCTATACATGTAATCAATTTCAAGGAGCCCCATCCCTCCTTCGGAACGGGGAAAATATAATCTTGGTATACACTGAGTTTTATAAATTATTTGGTGAGCATGAAGCATCCTTCTTGTTTTAATATCCAATCTATCCAACAATTTTGGGGCTAGTCAATCACTCCAAAACTATAGGTTAGAACAGGAAGAGCAAATTGATTTATAGCTTGGATCTTGTTCCTAGATATCAGAGCTGTTTTTAGGATTAATTTAAGTCTTCTAAAGTATTCCTTACTGAGCCTTATTCGCATTTGTTCATGTTTTATTGCTGATCCTTCATCAATTCCCAAGTATTTATGTACTCCCTCTTGCTCAAGTTCTTTTATATCACATTCTTGTCCCAAACTGATATTTACCTGGTGCTGCAGTTTTCCTTTTTTAAAGGTTGCTTTTGCACATTTATCAAGACCAAATGACATTCCAATATCATCTGAAAAAGTTTTGACAACCTGCAGCTGTGGTTTCACTGCCTCATCTGATGAGCTATACAGTTTTAAATCATCGACAAAGAAAAGATGAGAAGTCATTAGACTTTTTTGTTATAGTTTTCTCTATTTCATATTTCCATGACGGTATTCTCCCCCTCTTTTCCCTCGCTACCCTATGTTCCTGTGGTAGAACGTTATCAGTTATTAATTTAGCAGAACAGTAATATATTCTGTTTACTTCTGTTATATCACACCCATGGTGGTGGTGCTGCGGTAGCGTTGTCGCCTCACAGTAAGACGCTGACCGGTTCGACTCTCAGCTAGAGCGTCTTCTGCTTGGAGACATGCGTGAATGGGCGTACCTTCGTTGAAGGTTGTGTCAGGGTTGGCAACTCGGCATGTAAAAATCAACTGCCAATCATTAGTGGACCGGAGTTCTGCTGTGGTGACCCCTAACTGGGAAAAGCCGAAAGACACAACAACAACAACTTCTGTTATATCACATGGATCTCTATGGACAGTCCTAATTACTGTGTTCATTTGTTTTATCAAGCTTCTGACTTTTGGGGTTTTATTAACCTTCTGCAGTCTATTTCTCTCATTGATCTTTATATATCTGTCTTTGTCTTCTCTTAACTCATTTTATTCCAAACTGAGGGCACATCCCTTGTTTTCTGTTTCCTGTGGGCATTCTATAGAAAGTTGTATAGCATCTTCCTGTGCCACATTCTCTTCAATTTCATCCTGTGTCTTCTGTTCTGTCATATGGGAACTCACTGGCCTATCACTCCTAAACATTGACTGCATCAGAGTTTCCTGTTTCTTTTCTTGCTGTCTAGCTTCAAAAGAAAGTTTTATACTGGTTTCCTGTGGAAGGCTCCAAAATATCTTGATATGGCACCTGACCAGTTGCTTCCTGTTCCACTGGTATCCACTTAATTTATCCTGTTGTGGTGCTTTCTGCATTTGATTTTCTACACTGAATCCTTCTCTTTGCAGCTGTTCCATTACCTCAGTTTCTATTTCTTTGACTTCTCCATTACTAATCTCTTTTTCTACTTTTCCTCTTAGTCTTCTTATTTTTTGTATTGTAAAGTTTTCCATATCCGGATTCCTTTGCCTATATTTTTCTTCAAATATCTTTGGTGCTGCTCTTTTTGTATTAATTAATTTTGCTTTCTCATTTGCATAAATATTACACCATATTAAATCTTTTCCTTTCCCCTGTCCATATTTCTTCTTCACATGTCTCCTGATCTTCTTGCTTTTCCTTATTCTGAGACTCACTCCATCATGCTGTGTTGTAGTCTGTTTTAGACCTTCGGCATTAAATCCTGCACTTCGCAGGCACTATATAACTTCAACTTCTGTTTCTTCAACTTCTGCTTTACTAAGCATCTTTTCTACATTAAATATTTATGCTATTAATCTTTTTATTGTGAAATTTTCCATATCTGGATGCCTTTACCTGGATTTTTCTTCGAATATCTTTGAGACTGCCTTCTCTATATTAGTTAAATTAGCTTTCTCCTTTGCATGAATATTGCACCATATCAAATCTCTCTTTCTTTCCCATGTCCATATTTCTTTTTTATATTTTTCAAATATCTCTAGGTTTTGTTGTTTATATTTCTCACTTCCTCAGAGGCTTCTTTTTCCAAAGAGATCAAAGTTTCTTGATATATATACTGTTTTTCAAAAATCTGATGTATTAATGAAAGCAAATTTTTATTTGATGCTTGTGACAGTTTTTCCTGCAGAAGTATTTTTCTTTCCTCTAATTTCTCTCTTAATTGTTTTGTATATCTTGTGTCTGGAAATTCTGGACTTTTTACATAATAGTAACAATACATAATTTCTTTGTTATCCACAATAGTCCACTCTATCGTCTTTATGGCTCTTCTTTGGCTCATCAGTTTTTGTCATTTTTGTGGACTGCTACTTCCTTCCACAACAGTGGGGGGGGGGGGGCATCCTCCTTCTGAGCCTGGCCTGGCCCCATTGTAGGAATGTTTCTGTATTTTGAGGATTCTACACTGTCATTTTTTTTTCAGTCCTGTTACCAGTGCGCCTACCAGGATTGGGCACTTTTTTATCCTGGATCTTGTGCACCCAGCTATGTTTTTTATTTTTGATTTACTTCTGTCCATGATATATGCAATATAAATACAGTCTATATATCAGTGTTGCCTTGGTGAGATTTTTTGAAAAACAGGGTCCACCTCGTGAAGGTACTCACCAAGACTTGAGGATGAATTCAAATTCAGCACTACTACTCTCCTTTGCTTGCTGACATTTCATCTCTTCATGAGGACCCATTTGTAGGTTGTCTGATGATTTTCCATTATTCTTTGATAACTCCAACCATTCCTAGAGGTAGTGTCTCTAAATGTCCTATATGCTTGAATAGTGTCTCCTCTTAAATATTTATATGATAGACAAATATTTTAAGCTTTCATAAATCTTTTTAGACAACCTGTACATTTATAACTACCATTAACCAATTGGATGATATGATCAAAAAGACATTAAAGCTGGATCTACCCATATACCCAACCCCTTAAATGAATCCACAATTGCAGTTACTGTGTGCTATATTAAATATTCACCCTTCATTCTAGGTCTCCCAAACCTCATATGCTTAATTTTTGATGTCTTTATTAGCTAGTAGTTTTCCTGTGCCCAAATGGTTAATTTAGTCAAGTATTTTACAGATATGCCCTGTCTATAACAAATGTTATCATTTTTCTTCATTTTCATGTTATCTGTATACAGACTATATAATTCCTCTAACTTTTCATTTATGGCTGTTATTATATTAGTATAGAATATAGTGTTACTGGTATTTATTAGATTTATGCACAACATATGCAGTATTGTTACAAGTCCCAACTTTTCTGATTCCAAAAATAATTAATCCAAAATAATAATCTCCATTTTTTTCACAACAATAATGGTAGACTTATGGGTCTATATGTCTTTGGGTTTGTCCTATTCCCCTTTCAGTTAAAGATGGATATAACAAGTGCATGTCTCCAATCTTGAGACATTTTCCCTTACTTAATGTACCTTTTCTTCTGTTAACTTAAATGACCTAGTGAATTAACACTGAAATAGTTTAAGGTCATTCTTAGTAATTCCTTCTCCCTGTGTTTTGCATGGGTCCAGTCTGCCTAGTACTCTTTCAGCATAATCTAACTTGATTTCAGTATCTGAAGTTACCTTGATGTTACTATCACAAAATATCTCCTCCTTTGTGTTGCCTAACTCTTTTTTATAAGATTTTATAAATATGTCTATACGCTCCTGTGTTTGAAAGTGCATTCTAGAATATATGCACAGTTTAATTATTTGTATGTATGTACTCCTACCACATCATAGAAATGTATAAAATTGTTTCCTGTTACGATCAATATCTTTATAGAAGAAGAAAAATTAAAGAAATGTCATCTTGGTCCACTACTAGGAAACTCCGACACTGGAACATAGTTGTAATGTAATACCACTTACTGGACCAACACAGGTTTTGAATCTGAGAAGTTTAATGTAGAATAATTTTTCTCCAGCCACTTTACAGTGTTTACCATACTGCAGATGTCTTTAAAGGTCGATGCCATCCTACCCAATGAGTTTATAATATTGCTTATCAATACAGTAATGGAAATAGGCCTATCTTCAGTCCCCTGCAGTACTCATCTTCTAACCATCTGATCAACAGGCTACGATCCAGTATCATGTTGTTCTCTTCTAGCATTTAGTCATGGCCTACACAGCTTTATCCCCTTGCAACATAGTACCCTCTGTACTAATAGCCATTTATGTGCCTAACAGCAGTCAAAGAAATCAGTGCAGTTTCTGACATGGCTTTCCTTTGGTCTTGCTTCAGATCTTGTAGATGATTAACTTCTAAGTTTTCCATAATCCTTTGCATAACTAGTAACCTCAAAACTCAACAAATATTAAAATTAGGCTGACTTGTTTTGTTAATGTAATGTATTTCCTCCAAATAGCATGTGTATACACACACACGCACACACACACACACACAAGCACACACACACACACACACACACAATAATGCAACTTTAAGTTTTCACTGAGACTCATATTTCACCATCAAAAGTGAAGTCCAACTATTACATTTAATTTAAATCCAACTCTGTATCCCTACCATACAATATTAGAATTATAAGACACGCATACACACACACACACTGACTTCCAGTCGTAGATGGAATCATAATCTTATGTGCAATTCATGCTATCATTATATTAAAGTTGATTTGTTTCTTAATATGTTATAACCCTGATTACTCTTAGTGAATTAAGCCCTAACTGTGCCTAAAGTAATTCCCATTTTGAGTTAAGTCTTTAGGCACTATTAGTTTTAACATTTGAATTACAGTTAACAAAAAATTGTTTAGAGTAATAGCTAGATTTAGGGTTATAATTTGAAATGTAATTAGGTCTGTAAATGCAACCATATTGCTATTAGGAATGCAACTAGACTCGGGGCTTGTACTGATTATAAATAAACACAAGGCTGTGTTTATTAGTTAGGGCAACAGTGAAAGTCTGGCTTGTAGATACAGTGAGAAGTTTAGGCATTACATTTAAAAGACATTATGGTGCATTGGCTCCTTTTACTGGTCTAAGTTCATACGAGTGCCCCCCCCCTCCCATTTTGGTATTGCTTTGAAGAATGTGAAGTTAGTATCCAACTAAAACTTAAAACCTCACTGCCAATGGCATTACCAGAAAATGTCGCACTGATGGAGCTTTGTATCAATGATTCTATGTAGGGGTTTGTTGATAGAAGGTAAAAGACCATAGCTCATAAAGCATATAGCCAGAATAAAGCCTAGTTATAGAATAGCTGTGAACATAATAAAGTACAACTTATGCTCACAGCACCTTACAACATATAGACAATATGATGTGAGGCTAATGTCCTGTATCTTGTACCTAAAGTCCACTTCAGGCTAGCAGTGGCAATGCTTTTAACAACAAGGTACATTGTCAGTGTTGCATCCCACAACACACATGAGGAATGCAAATCTAATCATGCAGCCACTCACTACAGCATCAAGTACGTACTGCAGCTTGTGGAGAGAGGAACAGTGTGAGTAGCACAACTCACTTCACTGAATGTGAATTGTCATTCATTGCATCATAACAGAAATCTGTAGCACCATGTTGCAACTTGCTATACTTTCAATGAAATTCAATGGCACTTTTTGCAAAGACTTCACCCTAAATAATGTTGCTGTGTTACTGTGTCATCTTAAATGTAAATAAAGCCAGATGTGTGATACAAAGGGATGAAGCCCTTTCTGTTACCTAGATGACCTGGGTTTTGTTCTTGGCCCATGACCTAAAGTAACCACTTGGGGAGGGGCAACATGTTTTTTTGTATTTCTGTATTGCCTTTCTATATTTTGAATACTGTAGTTTGTTTTCTTTACCTTGTGTTTTGCTTGCATTCTGTTTTAACAGCATATTAAAACTTCAAAAGAGGCCACAGCTCTCTCTGTTCTGAGTCAGGCAGAATTTTTTTCCCTCCCTCCCTCCCACCCATTTAAGTTGTCTTGTTAAATACCACTGTCTTTCTAGTTGCCCGCCTCTTATGTTAATCTGACCATATATCTCATTTCTCTCTACTTTCACTGGCTTATGTGAGTAATCACAAAACCATCACTTTTGAAATCCCACCCCTTCAATTATTTAAATTTATTGGCCATCCTACAGTATTTCATAGTACCAAAATACAAAAGTAACCACCCCTTTCAGTCCATCTTGCTGTTTTAAAAATAGAAACTCTCCACTAAACCTTAACTTTTTAAACAGGTAAAACTCAAGTTACCTACTTTCATATCTAACTTCTCTAGTGCACACTGCAGAGTGCATTCTTTTCAATCTTACCTTTAATCATCCCTGTTACTAGCACTTTCTCTAATACCTAAAAAGATCATCTCTACTTGACTCCAAGTAGACTTTTCTCTATCTGTTAAACCTAGCACTTGCTCCTACAGTACTTATTACCTTGATATGGAACTCTTATAGATAGCACCCCAAAAAGGCAAACCCCCATTTCTCGGTCACCCACGTCCCCCGGAATCTCTCTTAAAGTTTTTTTGTCTAGTCCTTCTAGCATGTCGAGGGATCAGTTGCTAGTGTCCTCTCCTGCTCAGCTGGTGAACCTGGGAATATTGAGGCAATGTTACAATTGCCTCATGTACACAGACAACTCTCTCCTCCTCCCACAAAACACAAATACATGCGAGAGATGCAACTATACGGCCAAACTGGAGGCTGAGCTCTCTCAACATAGGACTGGCAAGACCAGTCAGGAGGAGAAGGTTACCACACACACTATAGACCCAGTCTCACATAGTACCATCACAACCTCAAATCATACACATAAACACACAAAGACATACTCGGCTCTGATCAAAAATCTACCAAAACAGCAGAGGCCACCAAAGCAGACACCCAAACAACCACCACCTCAGAACACAACACCTGCAACACATAGACCTCACAGTCAGAGTGTCAAACAGTCACAGCCCTTAAGGCCAAACACAATGCCAGACACACTAGTCATTGGTGACTCCATAGTCAGACACACTGACGTCCAGCTCACCAGACTGAGTAAGGAGAAGGTCACAGTAAGCTGCCTGTCGGGCGCTAGAACCCGCCACATAACGCAAGCACTCAGGTCTCTCAACAGCAGGTACAAATACGACTCATTGTCCACGCTGGTGTAAACGACCTGAGACGTACCTCCTTGGACTACATGAAAAGAGACATTGAGGAGCTCTCTGATTATGTAGCCCAGGCAGGTATGACCCTGACCTTGAGCAGTATCCTACCTTCACCAAGAATGATGCCACAATACAGAGATAAGATGATCAGCTTTAACAATTGGCTTAAACTCTGGTGTCATTCAAAGGGGATCCAATGTCTGTCTGCCTGGGATGACATGCTGGACAAGCCACGCTGCTTCGCAAGGGACGGCTTGCACCTGTCACCCTGGGATTCCGGATATTGGCAAAGGCTCTTGCCACCCCATAGTGCCTTTTTAGGCAAGGCTCAAATTCTAAACCTACCACCCTAGAACACAAAAAAGGATAAAACTAAGGGTAATGCTGCTCAATGCCAGAAGTCTAAATCTCAAAATGCACGCACTCGAGGCCCTTCTCAGTATGGAGAACATCGATGTCTGTGCAGTGACAGAAACCTGGTTCAAGGCTCCTGAGAGCACCCCAGCACTATCAGGTTTTACCTCTTATCATGCGTTCCGGCCCCAAAATCCGGACAATACCAAGAAAGGAGGTGTATCCATATTCATCAAGGACACCCACACCTCAAGACTGGTGGCAACGCACGATGCATCGGAGACCATCCAGGTGCAATTAACCATAGGCAAGACTGCTCTGCAAATTGTAGCATGTTACAGGCCACCCTCACAAACTCAGGAACCTCACATGGCCTACCTGAAAACACTAGAGGGGATAAATGTATCACCAAACACCATCATACTAGGTGACTTCAATTACCCTAATATAGACTGGGAACACTACTCAAGCCCAAACACCCTAGCCCAAAAGTTCCTGGAATTCATAAACTCAAATGCCATGGAACAACTAGTCACCATCCCCACAAGAGGAGAAAACATACTTGATCTCATCATCATGAACATGGGAGCACAATGTTCAACACCGAAGTATACCCCTCACTGGTGAGATCAGATCACAAACTAATCTCGCTGGAGGTCCTCATCCCAACCCCACCTGAAATAAAAAAGACCACAGTAAAGAACTTCTCGAAAGCCGACTTCACACTTCTAAAGACTAGTGTGGTCTCCTTTAAGGCCCCGAGCGGGAAAACAGTACTCAAGCCGCTGAATCACTTACAAATGCCTTCTACCAGCACCTGCAGGACTGCATGGATAAGGCAATCCCAAGCAAAACAAAGACTCTTTGTACCAAAGGCAAGTGTCCAGTCTGGTGGACCCCAGCCATAAACAAACTCTACAACAAAAGGAGGAAGCTACTACAAGATAGAGCAAAATCCTTAAAAGGTAAGACACCCTTGATCACTATAAGTAAAAACTAAGAGCTCTCATAAAATCATCCAAAGCAAATTTTGAGAGAAAAATAGCTAAAGACTCAAAAGACAATCATAAGGCCTTCTTTAGCTATGTTAGAAACCTGGGAGGAAACTCCCAGATATGCTCAGAACTAGTTCAAAATGATGTGAAGATTACTGATCCTACAGACATTGCCAACATACTGGCTGACAGGTTCAGTGCAAACTTCTCCCCAAAAGGAGAGATATCTATACCAAGCGATTGCAGCCCCCAAACATCTCCAGCGCCCAAGTGAGAACTGCTCTCTCCAAAGCAAAAACACAGCATCCATGGGACCTGATGGTGTCCCCGGCTGTGTGCTCCACGAACTCAACGAGGAATTAAACCCACAGCTAGGACAGCTGTTTAATCATAGTCTTACCTCTGGATACGCACCCAGGAGTGGCGCACTGCAACTGTGGTCCCACTTCACAAAGGCAGTGCCTCCACCGACCCTGGAAATTACCGCCCATTAGCTTGACAAGCCTTATCTGCAAAGCCATGGAGAGGATCATAATGGACCTCATAAATAAAGACATAGGGAATTTGCAGACTTTGGATCCATCCCAGTTTGGCTTTGTCAAAGGCAGATCACGCCTTCTAAACTTGGTTGACTTTTTCGAAACAGTCACCAAAGCCATTGATGAGGAAAGGCAGTCCATACAGCCTACCTCGATCTGGCGAAGGCCTTCGATACAATACCCCACTCGGGTATCATTGAAAAACTCATCAGCTTAAATGTTAACCCATACATCACAAGATGGGTTGCAAACTGGCTGAGTGACAGAACCCACAGGATCAGAGTTGCTGGCGCCATGTCAGACTCAAAGCCTGTCACAAGTGGTGTACCACAGGGCTCAGTCCTGGGCCCACTCTTGTTTGGCATCTACTTTTCCGAAGTACAAGAAAACACAGGAGGGTTATGGCTGACAAAGTTTGCAGATGACTGCAAACTGGGTGCCATAGTAGAAAACACATCTGACACAGATATCCTTCAGAAGGGTCTCACAGAAACGGATAACTGGTGCCAGAGCCATGGCCTAAAGTTAAATGCCAAAAAATGCATAGTCATACCCTTCGGGAAAAACAAGGTTACCCCTAGCTACCAAATAGGTGGCAATCCACTGAGCACAGAAGAAGTTATCGGGGACCTGGGGACCCAGGTTGATAGTAGTCTGTCATTCGACACCCATGTAGCTAAAGTAGTTAGGAAGACCTTCTACATTGCCCACCTTATCATGAAGGGATTCTCATCTAGATCAAGGGAGGTCATAGTCTCCCTATACTCATCACTCATCAGACCAATGATTGAGTACAATGCCCCATTCGAATGTATCTGACCCGACACTTGCAGCAGCTGGAGAGGCCACAAAAGTTCCTCACCAAAAGGATAAAGGGTCTCAAACATCTGTCCTATGCTGCCCGACTGAAAGAACTCCAGCTCTATTCAGTCGCCACCGCTTGCTCAGAGGTGACCTTTGCCTAACATACAAGGCCATGTCAAACCCAGATTTGATGAATATGCTTCACCTCAAAAAATCTAGATCCGTCAGCCACAAGGGCGGGAGACTTAAACCTCGACACGGCTATTAATAGGACGTGCTGGAGGGATAGATTCATCACCCAAAGACTCCCTATGCTGTGGAATAAAATCCCGGTATATGTGAGGCAGAGCACCTCGCTGGCCTTGTTCAAGAGAAATCTTGACCAATGGATGGGAGATCGCAGATATACCCCAGGGATTACCTCAGTGTCACTGCTCGGCAGAGGCACAGCAAAATAATGGGTATAGTTCCCCATACTAAAGGGGTGGCGTAAGCCACAAAACTATGGGCTAGGCTTGTAAATGCCCTCGGGCAGATAGCCTAGTATAAACCTATGAACCTATGATGAGGCATTGCCTGTTTAAATCTCCCTGGGGGGGGATTACTTTATCAGCACTCTAGATCTCTTTCCTTGCAAGTGCCTGATGTGATGTAGTTTAGTGCAGTGCCTTCTCATGTGTTTTCAAAAGTTGAGTGTAACATACCACAGCCTAAGCCAGATACATAGTCACATCATGCCAGCATGAGATATATAAAGTCACATCGTGGCAGAATGAGATATATAAAGTCACATTGTGGCAGCATGAGATACATAGTCACATCGTGGCAGCATGAGATACATAGTCACATCGTGGCAGCATGAGATACATAGTCACATCGTGGCAGCATGAGATACATAGTCACATCGTGGCAGCATGAGATATATAAAGTCACATTGTGGCAGAATGAGATATATAAAGTCACATTGTGGCAGAATGAGATATAAAAAGTCACATTGTGGCAGAATGAGATATAAAAAGTCACATTGTGGCAGCATGAGATACATAGTCACATCGTGGCAGCATGAGATATAAAAAGTCACATCGTGGCAGCATGTAAATCAGGTTGAGGACAGCTGATGTGTTGATGACTGTGATGGAAATTGATGGACTAAATAATGCAGCCACCAATATTTGACTTTTTATATCTTTCTGGGATGGTGGCACAGTGGCACAGAAATTAGTTGTTCAGTTTATATATTTTTTGGGGGGGTGGTTTGTTCCTGGATAGAGTGCCTTCTGTCTGCAGTTTACGTATTGTCCTTCTGTTCACATGGGTTTTCTCTTGTGTAATATTTCCTGCTCAAAGATATTCTGACATGAAAATGATAATCCTACAAATTGTCTATAGATACCTATTTGAGCTTTCTGCTTGTGTATATTTCCTAAAATGCATGGGTATCCCATTCCAGGTTAGTTACATGTGTAATGTTCATTGCTTGACTGGATAGGTTGTAGATCGTCCAGCCTTGAATAGGACAATAGAGGTATTACAAATGATTGAATAAGTTTTCTCCAAGGTTTGGTGACATTGGAGTAGGATAAAAGAGGACAGGGGCCTTTCCTGGATGGCTTTGTCCTGTATAAAAAGGTAGTCTTTATTTTGATCATTTCATCAGTCACACTAGACTAAATGGACTTTAAAAACCTGAGCCTGCAGACCAATATTAATGGCATAATCATTGTCCAGTCTCAAAAGGTAAAGGACATATATCTGCATATCACAGTGTGCAATGCTTTCTAAGAGCCTCTGTTTGTGGGTTAAAATCTCCATCAAAAGTTGAAAGTACTGTTCTTTTTTAACTATGTTGGACTTCTATTTCTCTTACACTTGCATGGGAATTGTGCAAAAGTGTAGTTATTACCACAGAAATATGAAATGTGTTTCATTTCAAATAAATTGCTTGATTTGTGAAGTGTTATTCAAGTTGCTAGAAATAATTAAAACATAAAATCATTCCTTTAAAGAAATCACTGTTGAAATGTTTCAAAGGTCTGACCATTTTATAATTAAAAAATTTCAAATGAATCTCAGCCTAAACTGGTACTGATAGAAAAGAAAGCTCCCAAAAGCCCCATGACCACCACATTGACCAATGATGGGGCGTTGACCCCATACTCCATAATTTGATGCAACAATTACAATATGTGTGTGTGTGTGTGTGTGTGTGTGTGTGTGTGTGTGTGTGTGTGTGTGTTTAGATATATATATGTATTATATATAATTCTAAGATCATAACATACAATTTTAACGTTTGACTGAGAGCTTAGAAGGATTCAAAGAATTTTTTGCCATGCTGGCAAAGACTACATCACGCTACTTTCTAAGACAAGTACGTTTGATATGACTAACATTTGAAAGGTCTTGATTTCCCCAACCAGTTTCAGTTTACAAACTGGGCATTGGTCATGATACTTCTTTATGCTGTCCTCACTCCTTAGTCATTCAGTGTAATTCGTTACCATTAATTCTGCAGTTCCAGTATCCCAGCTAGAGGATTAATGCTACCATGACCACGTAACCAGTTCTTTTTGCATCTTGTTTTTGTATCTTGTTTTTGTACATATTCAGGGGCGGCCACGGTGGTGCAGCAGTTAGAGTTGCTGCCTCACAGCAAGAGGTTCTCCAGTTCAATCCTCTTTTGGGGTGCCTTCTGTGCGGAGTCTGCATGTCATCCCTGTGGTCACGTGGGTTTCCTTCGGGTGCTCCAGTTTCCTCCCACATCCCAAAAACATGCAGTAAGTGGATTGGACACTCTAAATTGGCCCTAGGTGTGAGTGTGTGCATGTATGTGTCTTGTGTAGAAGGTTGGGCGCTGGGCTGGCAACTCAACACTGTAAAACTCCACTGCGCCCAACCTTCCATGAAAGGCACATACACGCACGCATGCACTCATGCCTAAGGCCAATTAAAAGTGTCCAGTCCACCTACAGCATGTCTTTGGGATGTGGGAGGAAACCCACGCAACCACATGGAGGACATGCGGACTCCACACAAAAGGCACCTCAGCCAAGAATCGAACCAGAGAACTTCTTGCTGTGAGGCGACAATGCTAACCGTTGCACCACTGTGGTCACCCATTGTAAGACTGCATTTAACATGCTTAATACGCACACACACACACATATATATATATATATATATATGTGTGTGTGTGTGTGTATATATATATATATATATATATATATATATATATCCTGTTTATCGGAAGAACACAAGACCAAAACTTAAAAGAATAAGATGAAAACAACGAAACCTTAAAAGAACACATACACAAAATCGAAATTCATACCATTGAAAAAACAGCTGTGAATGTTATACAGCACTTTGTTTTTTTTTAAACCAGAAAGCATATGAATGGAGAATGAGGTAAAATAAGGACTGGAAAATTCATGTATTTCCCCACTGTAGTGTGATCTCAGAGTTGGTATATATAAGTTGCATGGGTTCCCTTTCATAATCGCGACATACTAAAATCTCAAATTTCAGTATTTTGTGACCATAAAGGCAAATTTTTCAAATGTCAAAAGTGCATAATCATGAATTCGAATATTTCAAATTTGCGGTTATGGATTTACATTACGTGGCGTTCTCTGTTTTGGATGTTGTTCGGAGTAGTGTATGGATTTACGTGGAATCTAAGGTAAGTTAGTGTTTTGTAAGGGTTTTGGGTGGGAGTTTGAGTGTATGTGAGATTGTTTGTAAGTTGTATGTGTGGGTTACGGTAGGAAGGTGAATGTATGAGTGTGTAATTGTTGGATGTGTTGGTGTGTGTCTGTGTGTGTGTGTGTGTGTATACGAGAGATTGTGGAATGTCTGGATGTGACTGTATTGTCTTTTACTGTTTGTGCAACCTCTGAGTTAGTATATATAAGTAGGGGGGGTGCAGCCCCCCACATGGGAGGGTGCAGGGGGGCTTGCCCCCCTGCTTATGTGTAGTGTAGGTATGTGGATGTGTGATGTTTTGTTTTTGTGTGTTTATTTGTTTTGTAGTGTGGGTGTTGTGGTTTATGTGTGGTGTGGTGTATGCTGTGTATTCAGGATTTGTAGTTTTGGGATGATAAAGGTTTGGTTTTTGAAGGTTTCACCTTTATTGTCATGAAATACTGAAATTTGAGATTTCAGTATTTCATGATTATAAAGTGGAACTGTTGCATGGGGTGTGTGGGGGGGGGTGGGGAAGTTCCCCCCTGCAAAAACTTAAAAAAAGGTTGTACTGAAGGTAAACAGAACAATACCTTTATTATTTCATTTAAGCTATTGTCAGGCAAAAAGTGCTCTGTATATGCTGTAGTAGTTGCCATAAATCAGATGTTAGTTTAATGGGGCAAACGTGTATTTCTACTGAGTGGTATTGCATGTATAAGAGTATTAGATTAAATGTGATTGCTTTGGTGTTGCATATTTTGATTTTCTAAATTTTCATCCTTTTCAGGATTCATTGTTTTTCTCTTGTTCTTTTAAGTTTCAGTCTCTTATTCTTTTGATAAACCATTAGGGATCCGTCCATCTATAAATATGTGTGTGTGTGTGTGTGTGTGTGTGTGTGGTGGGCAATACTTAAAATTGACAGTCTTTTTATTTTACAAGCATCCCTTCTAAAAGGACACCCAAAATCAAAACTATCTAAATAATATATTTAAAACCCTAGAATCTGACCTTCAATGCCATTATGAACTGCAGTCAAACACCAAAGAAAACAACACATCAGACAGAAATTAGTATGGAATGGGATTTTTAATTGTTGTGGATTAAATCCAAAATCACATTGACTTTTTCAAAATGGGGCCAAATAACTGCTACATTTCTAGTTTCAGTAATTCTCTTTCTAAGCCTGCTAACAGAATTGTGTCTTTAGAACAAAAGGATAAGGTATTACAGATATAGACATAGTTTTGGCTACCTTTTGCTCTATATTTGCAAATATCCATTTGTCTCAGTAGTCATTCTTAGAAATTCTGAAAGCAGTTTCTAACTAGACTTCAATCATAGGTTTACCCCGGGAATCATCTCTGTGTCACTGCTGGACAGAGGCAAAACAAACTAATGGGCACAATATTTTTTAACATAAGGGGTGGCGTAAGCCACAAAACTTTGGGCTAGGCTTATAAATGCCTTAGGGCAGATAGCCTAGTATAAACCTATGAACCTATAACTCTTCCAAAACTCATTCAAAAGCATATTAGCAATTATACCTTCTATACCAGAGGATGTGATCTTGTATTATATAAAATCTTTAAAATTGTACTCTGTTTCCATATCTATTCAACCTTACTATTGAACTTGTATGACTCAAGTCATTTTGTTCAGTTATGTTCCTTGAAAGGTATCCTAATACCATTTAGCTCCTCAATAACTGAAACTAACGTTTCTGTTACTCCCCAACATTTATATGATACTTTAGATTCATTTCATAAATGTCTTACTTTCTCTAACAGTCTTAAATTCCCCTCCATGCTGATTTAAAATTTCTAAATCCACATGTTACCTCAGACTAGAATATCCACTGCACTAAAATATCTTTACATATCTTCTATAAAATTATTTATTTTATTTTATTTTGAAATTAACTGGGGTACATGGTAAACCCATTGGACATATTTCAGTCTCACCCAGAGATAAAAGCAATAGACACATGACATTATATATAGAAAGTGAATGACAAAATGCAATGCATACATATAATATATGCAATTAATATTATATGCAATTAAATAAATAGAATCTAAATGTCAGAATTGGCTTGAGGGTATAAAGACAATCAATACACAACATTATGTGCAGAGGTTCTGAAATTATATGCAGAGTGACTGACAAAACAAAACACATGCATGCATTATGTACAGAGGAGGTATCTGAGATGGCACACTGAACGAATCCCAATGAAATGTAAAGTCAGATCAAGGTATGTAGAGGGAATAAGGGTCAGAAGTGGTTATGTTATATGGCCAGAGATAGCAGTTGCATTTTTGTACTGTCTTGTAATGGTAATTATAATGGTAATACAATAAGTCATGGAGCTTGCTTCAGAAAGAGCTTATTAAGATGGAACACCCAAAGATGTTCTTACTTTCAGTAATATCTGTATTAGAATAAATTGCTCCTCAAGGTTTTTCTTGTATATAAATGTGTCTTGTCAGCGCATTCCAAAAACAGAATACATATGTAGCATGTATGGCGCCGTTTTGAAATTCATTTAGCACCCTAAATCCATTCACAGCTCCAAAATAAGTCAGGGTTGTTAAGAGCTGACAAATGTCTACCAGTATCTGCTGGTATCATTAGATTATAAGATTTGTTAAACTTTTTCAAGTTGAGATGATACCAAAATAAAATTATAAATGGTACCCATACTGACACATGCTATACTGACACATGCTGTGGAATAAATGTTTAATCCTAGATACCTTCAACTCCAATTCACTTTTTTTGTTTTTGTTAACCACTTGAGTATTTTATCTAAGCTAAATGTCTATTCTTTACTCTCAAAATTTGATAAAACCATTCCAAAGTCCTCTTTAGGAATTCAAATTGCATTTTATGCCCAACCAACTACCAAGTATTATACTGTGTTATTAGAAGGTAATATAATACCATCAAGTGACTATCCTCTCCCTTTCCATTGGTCTTGGTAGATTTCTTTACCAAAAAAATGTACCTCTGTTTTGGAAATATGTTATTACTGCTTCCTATCTAAGGATTGTATTAGAAATGTAAGTATTATATGGTCACCTCCCAATATGAATTCCTCACAAGCTTTATATCATTTAATTCTTATTTGAACTTCCCCATATAAAAATCCACATTCCTACCAGAAAATCTGCATCTTCTCTTTATAAGCTTGCCTAAGAATTAGGTATTTTATTCACCCTACTTGAAAAAATGTTATTCTCCCTACTTAAATAAACTTGATCCAAAATTGGATAGAACCTCATAAGCTTTAGAAAAATTCTCTAGATATAATAAACAGCTTTCAAAAACATTTGTGCTCAGTTTATGATCTCTCACAAAGCCCTTATTCTTCCTGTACCTCATCAAGGAAATGTCCCAGCACAATTACCTTTCATAAATGTTCTACCACCTATAGTGCACTCCATATAGCAAATCATCAAATGATTTATAATAGTAATAAATCATAGCAATGGGAACAAGGCATTTTTGAGATACACTTTTAATTTTTAATACAGACTATTTTACTAAATTTGCTGTTGCCTTAAAATATCTGAATGCTTATAGTTTGTCATATAAATTTAAGAAATAATTAAATGACTGGAAACAGGTTTATATGATCTTTTGTATCATTTTATTATAACATATATATATATATATATATATATATATATATATATATACTGATTTAAAAGTATCTTAAGAAGTGAATGAACATATTGCAGGTGTCAGAATGTGTATAGGTATTACTGGTTTTCCATGTTTGACTTGTTAATGTTAGACTTGTCAACAGTGTAAGCATGTCAATTGTGAGTTTTGTTGTTCAAGTATGATTCTACAACTATGATTCTACAGATATTCTTTGCATGTATATATTTCATGTTATTCAGTGTCAAATAAAATAGTTTTGACAAAAAGCAAGTTTTATAAATGTTTCTAATAAACTAGAGCAGCTTGCACATGTAGTACAATTAAAAATAGGAAATATGTAAGTTAATAGAACTGCAATAATTTCACAGTTCTAAAAATATAACCGTTTGGTAATAGTTTAGTTCTCTTCTCCAATTAGTCACTGCATATGCATTCCTAGTCACTGTGGTAAAAACTTCACTAAAATAAAATTGAACATAAAAAGGGGTTATTGACTTAGGTTAATCACCACAGCAGCAAATGCATTCTTCAGTGGTTTAGTGTAGATCTGGGAGGGTCATGTTGAAAATTAAGACATCATCAATGCACACTCCCATTCACAATGAAAAGTGGTATTGTTGAAAGTATAGCAAAGGTGGAGCTTTCCTCCCTGAGTCACTGCTGAAAAGGGGTTTTTGCCTAAAGCCAGTAAACAAAAACAAAATAAATAAAATATCCTGTAAGGACATTGTTCCTTTTTAAATGGCATCAGTGTTAGATGCTGTGCATTAATCTCATAATGGATTTAACATAAGAGCTGATAGGTATTTGTGGCTTGTAGCAAGAGACCACATATTTCAAGCTAAACTGTGACCGTAAGTAAAACTGAACTGTGTTGCCTATTTCCACTCTTTGATTGGTCCACTCTGTTCATAACTCAAGCTATATATTAAAATGCAAAAGTGGCTTAATGATTTTACCTGAAAATGAAAGTGATGAACGTTCCTATAGTGGATTAGACAAAGGTTTATTATATAACATATTACTGGGCCTCACATTTTTGTAACATTTTCCAAATTAAAAGTATGACCAATGAAGATAAAATACCTGCTGTACTTTGTAACTGTAAAAGACAGATATGAATAGCAGTACATTCCCAGTATATGTATATGAAGAAGTCATCAAATTATTAAGAAAAAATCTGAGACACAATGACTTCCATTCAGTCCCACAACTGGAGATAAATCATTCTCTGAAGTTATACCAGCTCATTGGAGCACACTGCATTGAGAAAGTTGAGGTATCACTGAATCTGCTTCTTTTAGAGGAAAAATAAAAATGAGACGACAATCTAAAATGTGCCTGGAAATGTCTTTACACTGACCATGGTTAAAACTCACACGCTACAAATAAGCTAATTTATATTTTTTTAGTTGCCACTGATACTACTGTTGAGTACTGTATACTATTGTACTATACTGTACATTCCTGTGTACACTGCAGTCTACTGTAATTACTACACTGTCTGTACACACATTTGTATAATTTCCCGATATATAAGATGCTATAAGCAATGAGTGAAAATGGTGGTACAGCTGTTGTCATGCACATTTCATGTGTTTAGGTACAAGAATATGTTGTGTATTTGTACCTGCTTGTGGACTAAGTAACTGAAAAGGGTCCTTGGATCAGTTTACTCGCTGAGCTAACAATGAAAAATAAATAAATAACATAAATAAATAGTGGTATCAGAAGGCAAAATAGTCTGTTCAAGTTATGAGAACAACGTGTCAGTATTTCTGAGAAATGAGACTAGTCGGAGTGTGTGTTTGCACTGAAAAAAAAAAGTTTCCCAGTACTCAGCAAAATACAATGTAAATGATTTTAAGTGTGATTTGGAGCTCCTTGATTAATTTTTCAATTTGAAATTAATGTTCATTTGTTTGTATGCATTCTAGCAATTACCCAAATAGAGCAGTTCTCTTTTTCTTTGAGATTGTACAGCAGTGGAGTTAGTATACACAAGTAAAGTAGTGTAGAAGGCAAAGCTCCTCACAAAGGAGAGACCAGGGAGACTTTTCTTCTGCAAAGAATACTTTTTATAACTTTCCCACTGAGCTAAAACTTCAGCCAGTTGGTTTAATCTGGTTGAAGCTTCAGCAAATACCAAAGCTTACGGAAAGCTCAAAAAATGAGATATCCTGCTTGACAGTTTAAATTTAAGGGAGTACTAATAAAATGTGAAAGAGTAAAATCATAGGAATTATAAGGTAATTAAATCACAAGACAATATATGTCTTTCTTACACCTACCATAGTGTGCCTGTTGCTTCCACTGGGACAAAGCAGGTCAGGCCCAGAATAACTCTGATGGTGCCCATCCAATCATCAAGGTTGTTTTGAAAGATTCTAGGGTTTCACTATGTTAAACATGTAAGGGGAGTTTGTTACAGAGATGGTATAACCTTTGGGTAATGTCTTTATCCCTCCACCAAGTTTTCTTTATTTTTTGGTGGTTAAATCTAGTATTTGCAGAACTGTTCATCTTGCAGAGATACAGTAGGTCCAGGAGGATAGGATGCTTAACAAAGCAGAATGCAAGACCATGCCCTCCTGAATCTCTTGCATCTCCTTAGGATAAGCAGTCCTGCAAACACTAGATCATAAGATTCAATAGGAGATGGAGTACATAGAGAGGGCTTTAGTCTGTATTTGTATCCTAGGGTTTTTAGGCTAATATGCTTTTTAATGAGGAATCAATGTGGACTTCCTAGATGGTCTGTGAATCTGAACAGGTACATTTCGAAGGGGGCACTGTACTCACTAATTGTTGTAATTAAGGTTGACTATAGAAGAATAATAACATCTTTCAACATGTATGAGATGCGTTTAGTTATCAGTTGTGGTAAATTAAATGATTTCCTTAATGTATGGTAAATGATAAACTTCGATGCAGAGGGACTGCTGTCTTTACATTTCACAGCATGTCTCAGTTATAACACTGATAGGGAAGTGTTTACATTGCAGCATGGCCTCAAGGCTATTCATTGTTTTATTTAGACTTTTGGCATTGAGAAGAGCTACCTTGATATAGTCAGGTTTATCCAGACCCTTGCTAAGCACAGAGTACCTCTTTTAGGCAGGGTATTGGTCTGCAGGCAGAAGCCATGCAGTGAGAGATGCAAGCCATCCTTTGCAAAGTAAGTAGACATGTCAACTATCTCACTGCATGCTGACACATACTGAATTCCCTTGCAGTGACATCAAATGCTTAGCAGGTTATTTAAGCAAATTTTCTTTCAATTTAAGCATCATGGTGGGTGAGTCTTACCTGCATTTGATTTATGCATAATGAGCTTTAGCACATCTCTGCATGTCACTCAGGGTACAGTGACTCAAGTTATTCAAACTTGTGTGGGCTACCATGAGGTCATATTCATATTTTAAAGGTGTAACAGACTGGAGCACTGAGTGACTGAAGAGTCATAATAACATCATGAATCCTGGAGCTGGAGAAACAACGGTCATGTTCTAGCCTCAATAAAGATGGAGTCAGTGGACCTGTCAATGGTGTCAGAAATTACTAGGACATTTCTATTCATTTTAGTGGTATTAGACTGTTTACAGTCTGCAGCCCTAGTGATTCTTTATTATGTGTGAGGATGGTGGTGTTATGTCTGTAGATCTCTGCTGAGGCTTTATCTTCATGGTTATAAGTGGCTTATGAAGTAATGTTTCAACAACCTAAGCATTTGTTGGCTTGGTGTGTTTATGCAGAAATGAGTGTGGTACTATGTTTTGCTTACACTTCATCTTTTTGACAAACTGGTGGCATCCATGTTGTGTAGCTTAATACACCTCTCAGACTACACTGGAACAGTACCAGGCAAGTGATCACAGCGACCATAAGAGGCCATACACGATAACCCTGGTGTAACTTTGCATCTATCCATCCAGTCATCAACACTAGCCTTTAAAGTATAAAAAGTAGTACTTTCCTTGGCTTGTAGTGGTAACCTATCCCATAGGCTGGCAGTAGATATAGTTAAGAAACTATCCCTCCAGTGAGTCTTCTTTATTTGTTGGTGTAAATATAGATCCCTTCTGTGGGTGTAAAGCCACTGCTTAAACTGAAATATCAGCAGGTACACAGACTACCTGAATTATCAGCAGGTACACAGACTAACTGTACAACTGTATATTTGTATGCTGAAGAGTTTATTGAAGCAAGTTGACCAAGCACTACTATGAGATTTATTACATTTTCTTTATAATACAGACCACGGTCAGATACACTGCACTTCCTCAGCTGACTCAGATTACAAAATGACCATCAAATCGTTTTTACAGACACTTTTATCTAGTTTTAAGACTTTGTCCTTGAAGAAAAATTATTTTCCTATGTTGAAGCATTCTTTGTCTTCTTTCTAATCTCATCCAGAGAAAAACGGTTTCCCCAGCAGGCTGAAATGTTCTTTCATTGAGAGGATAGTCTGTAACTTTTTCCTGCTGTGATAGCCATTTGTCTTTAACAAGTTCATTCTCTTGAATATCTGTATACATTCAACTATTTATGCTATTTTAGCAAGCCTCTATTGTTAATGCCATTTGTTACAAAAATATTCAGAAATATAATACTTTTTGCTCCGCACAAGCACATTCTACTAAGCTAATCATACTTGTTTGCTGCCTATTCCTTTTCTGTCCTTACAGATGCCTTATTCTAAAAAATATCACACTGTTACTGTGATTATCGAACCTCTGTTAATATGAAGGAAAACAGTTCTACCAAATTACATATATGTATTTTTCTATCAAATATATGTCATTACTATGAGGAAACCAGTTTTTATTTTATATAATTCTATCAAACAGTACTATGCAAGTGATCAAAGGAACCAAAGGAAGCCATACATGATAACCCTGCTGTAAGTTTGCATCTATCCGTCCAGTCATCAGACTTTAAAATAGAAAAAGTAATACTTTCCTTGACTTGTAATGGTAATTTATCCCATAGGCTGGCAATACATACAATTAGCAATCTGTTCCTTCAGTGAGTCTTCTTTATTTGTTGGTATAAATATAGATCCCTTGTATGGGTGTTTGTAAAACCACTGATTATGTGAAGAAATGGGAGATCAAGTAGGACTGAGTCTTTAATGGCTCCAGAACCAAGCCACAGTTCACTCTGGTGCATGTGGTGGGTTACTGAGTAATAAGGAGTTACATTAACAGTCAAAGAATTTAAGGCCTTTGATATTTGTTAAAAAGCACTGGGGCCTTTCCATTAGAGCGATGTGCTTGAACTTGTACATACAAAGAAGGCCCTGTATTATGTATGATAAGGGAAAGTACAGTAACAGCATGATCTTCTGTGTATCTTGAAAGTATTCCTTTCGAAATTAACTGCGCGACATAGAAGGATTTCCTGACTTTGGTGGAAACATGATGGTAAAATGAAACAGTTGTCCACATATGCACTCAGGTCTCTTATGACTTTATCAGTGTAAAGAGGCGAGCCATTTATAACATATGAGGTGGGAACAGCTTTTTCGCTGAATGCTACTATGCTGCACTTCTTAAATTTAGCATGAGATCATTTTCAGTACACCCGGTATGTGCATATTATAACCCTTTTTGCAGGTTAATATTAGTGGATGAGCAAATGTGCCCAGTTTGCAGTCATCAACCACAATTCAGGGATATTGGCTCAAATGTTTGGAAAAATGTCAAATGAGAGAGCCAAGGTTTAAACCTGGTGATACCCCACTAGTTACAAGTTTACATTCAGGGATGGTACCAGCAATTTTCACTAATATGGATCTGCTAGATATCTAGTTTGTAATTCAGAGGACAATGCAGGGGTTTACATTTAGCTGGTATAACTTTTCAGTAATACCAGCATGAAGAATAGTGCCAAAAGCATTGGCCAAGTAAAGATAAGCAAAGTTCACAGACTGACCACTGTCCACAGCCATTGTGACCTCAGAAAAGAAGTGTACTAGGTTCAAGAGAAGTGGCTTGTCTTTCAAAATACCAAACTGAGTGGGGTCTGTATCAATTCAGATGCCTATGTCTGCATAAATCAGTGTGGCTATGATACATTCCATGGCTTTGCATGTAAGGCTGGTGAGGCTGATGATCCTTAAACTATCTGCTGTAGAGTGCCCACCCTTGTATAGAGGAATCATAGTAAATAAGCCCTATGGACTGGCTGAGGTTGAACAGTTTAGATAGTGGTTCAGGTCCAAGAAGGACATCATTTTTAGTTGTTGACAGTGGTTCCAAGGTGACTAAAGGAACAATAACATTTTCAGGGATAGTGGGTGCAGCAATGTAGGTAGATGAGATAAAGTTAGCACTAACTTTGACTCCTATTACATTGGCTATATCCCTTAGACTGGAATGTGTAATATTATTATTATTATGGATTAACTCAGTGCATTGATGTGCATTATTATTTAGTTTCACGAGATAACTAAAGTAAGATTTGCAGTTACTAAAGTAAAAACTGCAGTTTTCTTTGCTATCTATAGTGACCATAAGTTTGTCCTCAGCTTTACATTTTCTAATAGTGCTCCTAAGTTCCTTACTGGTATGTTCAGCATGGTCAAGAAGGGGGGATGATGGGGATTTCGTAAAACTTTTCATTATTTTGCTTCTTTGGTTATACAGTTTGTTAATACGGAACTTCATCGGAATGGTATAAATTGAGATTGAATGTGGTATCACACTCAATTTGGCCCACTTGTGAGGGATTGTTGGAGATTTTCTATAGATCTTCTACAAGTTGAAGTTAGTCTACCCTTGAGAGGTTCCAAAAGATGGTTTAGTTTGGTGTTGGGGTGATAACCATTAAGCCTGACATGGAAGGTATCTGATTTGTTGTCAGAACCAAGAATGACGAGATGTGTGATGGGGTACAGGTAGGGGCTAGGTTAACTAGGTTGATAAGTACCACTTCTAGGATAGTTGAACAATGGTTCACTCAGCATTGCCTTCTTTTGAACCCAGAGAAAACCAAACTCCTCCTCTTCACTCCTACTCAAAAGTCCTCTCCTCTTCATTTCTCTGTGACATCTACCAATTGTACTATAATATCTCCAGACTCTACCACCAAACTACTAGGTGTCACCATCGACAATAATCTGAACTTCGACATCCACCTCAACAATGCTATAAAGACTGTCAAGAAAAAAATTGGCACTCTCTATAGGATTAAACCCTTCCTTTCTCCTACTGCCAAAACTACTATAGTTCATGCTCATTTGAACTCTACACTCCTTTATGTCTCACCCATTTTTATTAATCTATCCAAGAATAACCTCAACAAATTTGAAATATCCTATAATAACCTTGCAAGATTTGCAACAGTCAACCCATTTAGAACCCACCATTGTATAAATTTAAATCAGCTAGGATGGTTAGAACTACAACACCTGATTAAATTTCATCAACTAACCATTGCCCACAACATTCTTTATAAACCTTCTAATACTCCAATTTTATCTAGCCTCATCACCCCCTATAAAAATCTGAAGTCCTTACGCTCATCACACAAACTTCTTGTACACACCTCAAAACCCAATAACAGGGCTGGGGATTCTCTCTTCTCTAATACTGTAGGTAAATCCTGGAATCTTCTCTATAATGACCTCTCCTCACTCACCTCTTTATCTCTCTTCAAAAACAGACTTAAACTTTACCTCAAAACATACTGGCTATGTCCCTGTTCCAAACCAGACTAGTCATCTACCTCTGCCTTACCTATCCAATGCTTACTATCCAATGTTATATCTTCCTTCTTATTATATTTTTCTTATTTACCTTTTTTTACATTATTTCTATCCTCTGTATATAACTTTTTTTAAGTAAATCCATAGTAACATCACTACACAACTAACTTCCTTTTTCTACTACTGACTTAACGTGTATGATGTCTCTGTACATTCAATTTGCACTGTTTATGACTCTTGACCTCATTGTATTATCCTGTGATAACCTCTATGCTGTACTACACGTTACCATTGTTGGTGATTTTTACTATGAAAATTGCTATTTTTATTATAATATTTGATTTTTGTTGTTTGTACTTGTATTTGTATATGATGATGTCTTGGAGCTTATCTCCCCGGGCCTCTACTGAAAATTGACATATATCTAGTTAGACTAGTCTGGTCAACAAATGTAAAATAAATAAATAATAAATATTAAAACCTCTCTAGGTGGTAGATTTACAATTTGCTCCATTGCATTAGTATTAACCATGTCTAAGAAATACTGACCATATCCATTTGTACAGGTCTAAGTGCACCTGCCAATGCTTTGGTAATTGAATTCCTCTAGCAAGAAGGCATTTGATTACATATTTAACCCCTCATTAGTATTAAGGTAATTTCCATGATCTTTGGGGACATTAAACTGTAGAGAGCTATGAGTAATAATTGCATTTATTAAGGGTGATTTGGATATCCAAGAGCTCCAAGTTAGGGTTGTGGCTAATTTGTCATGAGTTGAAAGTGTTTCTCATGAATACAGAAACTCCTCCATAGTTCTCCAAAGGTGTGAAAGTATGATGGGTTCAAAAATCCCATATAGATTGAGTGCTGTCATTGTATTGTATCACATAGGTCAACTAGTATTTCATTGACTATGAGCATTTAGCAGTTTCTCCATTACCTAAGATCACCAAGTACAATGAAGTTAGCAACATAAAAAATACAAGTCTGTCATCCACTTCATCCAAATGGGTCTAGGTCGTGTAGATAAGTTCACCAGTATATAGTTAGATGAGTCATTCATCAATAGATATAATGATCTTATATGCAAGAGATCAATAAGTAGAAGGATCTTAACTGCAAGAGTTCATGGTAACCAAGATAGTGTCAGTGGTCATACTAAATAACTAGCCTACAAGAAGTGTAAGCAACCAAGCAAGATAAAAACTTCAGTGGAGGAGTTCACAATAACCAAGGTTGCAGCCATATCAGTAGTAAACAAATAAACCTGCAAGCAGTTAAAGTAACAAACAGTACAACTGATAGCAGTAGTAAGTGTTACACAGCAGATACAGCTAGAGTAATAGCAGGTCACTAGATGTACACAGCTGCTCACAGTGCATCTATTTGCTGCTAGCAGCAATCGCACAAAAACATGTTCAACCCACAGTAACATTGCAATGCTGAAGGTTCAAGGGAACCATTAGCCAAAAACAGAAGCAAAACAATTTGATAGGTCTCTTGGAAGGGGAGTTTAAGAAAAGTGCCCACTAGCATGGCTAATTACTTTTAACTCTGCTAAAACAAGGGCAAAGTCGAACAAGGTAGAAGAATTTAAAACAATGCTCAGGCAAGAAAGAGTAAATAGAAACCGCAAATTCCTTTTCTCTCCCAAGAGGAACATTGCTAAAACAGTTCTAAACTTTAAGTATACCAGCAGGCTACAGAAGTCTGAAACTGAAGTACAAATCAGTTAAATTAGGCAGGTTTCTAATGTTAGAACACTCAGATCTGTAGTCATTCAAGTGAATAAGTCTTAGCCATGCAAAGTCCAGAAACATCATGCAACTCCACTCAAACAAGGGCAAAGCTGAGTAATGCAGCAGAATTTAAAACAATGTCCAGACAAGGAATAACCAAGAGAATCGCACAATGCTAGTCCACTTCCAGTAAATAATTCCTCTAAGCACTTGAAATTCCCTTCTCTCACATGGAAAAAACTGCTAAAACAGTTCTAAACTGTCTCAGAACAGGTTTGCTAGAAGACTCGGGCAGTGAATGAATTTGGATTAGAGATTAGCATATATAGCATGTCCCATCTCAGTCATTATCAACCATTCTATCAAGAATCTTCAGTCCATGATATTTGGAAATCCTTCTATACAATTCCACTTCGGAAAGGAAGTGACACCACCGACCCTTCCAATTACCAGTTAATAGCCATCTTCTCCCTTTTCTCAAAAATTATAGAGAAATGCCTTCACAGACAACTTCTCACCTATCTACTTCAGGAAAACCTCCTTACCCCCTCCCAACATGGATTTAGTCCTCACCACAGCACATCCACAGCCCTTCTATATTTCACCCATACTATAGCACAGGCAATAGATAATAAAGTGGTGTCATGTCTCTTCCTTGACCTCTCCAAATCTTTCAACACCATCTCCCACCTTTAGATCCTCTCTAAACTAAATGAATTTAACCACTTACACCATTCTCTGATGTTCTAGTTACCTTAACAACAGACAGCAATCTGTTAGGTGGCAGGCTTCCTACTCACCCTTCTTACCTATCCCAAACATGTGTCCCCCAAGGATCCATACTAGGCTCCCTTCTCTTTAATAATTTTGCTCCTCATCACTAATCCAATAAACTGATGATTCTACTCTTATCATCCTCTCTGATAACCCCACTGACCTCCACTCCCTCACTCAGACTTCTTTTAACACCATTGAACACAAATTAATTGATAGCCAACTCATCCGGGTCTATATCAGCTTATTGAAAGCTGATAATATCGAACGCTAGTTGATCGACCTGTAAAGGTCGAACAACCAAAATAGCGAAGACACGGAACGGTGATTTTTTTCCCTAGGAAAAAAATTGCTGTGCCGTTGTGTGGAGTTTCCTATTTCCTCCACTGTGGTGCAATCTCAGAGTTGGTATATTTAAGTGGGCAGTGTGTGGGGGCGAAGCCCCATAGTTTATGTTGTGTTTTTTTTTTTTTTTGTAGGACAGCAATTTCTTTCCCCTGAGAAAAAAATAGCTGTTCTGTCTCTTCACTATTTTGGTTATTCGACCTTTTGTGCTTTTGTGGTCAATCAACTAGCGTTCGATGTTATCAGCTTCCAATAAGCTGATATAGACCCACTCATCCTTAACACAAAGAAAACTAAGCAGCTTCTTTTCCTTCCAAAATCTACATCCTATCTTAAAACTTCCTTCAGTCTCTCTTCCCTATACAGCAGTATCATTCATGGTGATTCCTTTACTAAACTTCCAGGAATTACAATTGATGACCAAATAAAATTTGACCACCATATCCAACAATCCATTAAAAAGAACAATCAAAAACTAGGTTTTCTGTACAAACACAAACAATTCTTATCTACCACCTCAAGGACCTCACTCATTCAAGCCCATCTCCTCTCCTGCCTACTCTAAGCTTCCCCTATTTTTATACATATCCAAGCAAACCTTCTAACCAAACTTGAACAAATGTACAGCCAGATAGCCAGATGTGCCTGTAATCTCCCTTCCAAATCCCATCACTGCCTCGCCCTTAGACAACTACATTGGTTCAAATTCTTTCAACTACTCCAAGTGTCACAGCTACAGATGGCACATTCTCTACTTTACAAACCTGCAGATGGTCCATCCCTATCCACCCTACTATCCCTTTACAAACCCACAAGATCTCTCTGCAGCACTGACCAATTGCTACTTAACACCTACAGACCTAAAAAAACTATAGGCAGATTACTTTATAAATGTTCTATATCTCAAACTTGGAACAAACTAACAACTAACGTACAATCTATCCAATCTACAATCCTTTTCAAAAAAGAATTCAGAAAATACCTTGCCAACTCTCCTTCCTGCACCGGTCACCTCCCTACCTAACTTTTTCTCCCCCAGTTGTCAGAGTAGAACAATTCCCCCTATACTTTTACATAGCTTTGTAATCACTAGTCCTTTGGACCCTTACCAATAGCACTGAACATTTTTATACTTAATCTCTTCTTTTACCTCCCCCCTGGTACCTCATTTTCCCATCCTCCCTCTTTTCATAACTCATTTTCTTGTCACTGTCTTTACTCTCCTCCACAGTCCTTCCTTCCCCTTTATTGTAACTCTACTGTTTAACACTCCTACTTCCTCTCTACCTACCTGGGCTAGACATTCATGTTGCTTTTAGGCCTTATCTGTTTTCTTTTAATCTCTTTCATTCATTATGCATCATTTGTAAGTCCTCATTTTTATTTCCAAGCTCTACCTCTATTAGTTCATATCTGTACTTTTGCTGAATGTTATACTCTATTAATTTCCACTAAGGCATAAATGTTTTATTTCTATGTATTTTCATATTCACTTTACTTGTAATGTAACTATGTTATTGTTATTTTATCATTTGTTTTGAAGCTTTTCTCCTCGGGTCTCCATTGAAAATGGGCCCCCAGCCCAGTGGACTAACCCAGTTAACAAAAGACAAGCAAGCAAATAGAGTAATGAAAACTGAACAAATGCTAGTGATTCATAACTAACCAGTAAATGTCTCAGGTGTGTTTTTTACTAGCTATAGTACAGTAAGTGATGCTGCTCATACTCCAGTGATGAAAGGTCCTCTCCTACCATTAAATGCGATAGGGCAGCATAATTAGGTAGGTTAACCTTTCTGGCTATTTTGCTATGATACAGGAAATACCAAAAGTGTTAAGTAAAAGGCAATGATACATTATTTGTTATAGGAACCAAACCTCCTTTAACTTTCCAGTTACATGAAATCAGTTGGTAAAATGTTATAGTTCAGTAGGTAGTGATCAGTTATACTAAGTACAGTAATGGTGTCATTGTAGAAAGGCAAAGAAGTTAAAGTTCTGTATTAAAATCAAGTAATGTCTAAACAGTGATGAATTGTAGATCAGACCAAAAATGTTTATCTATTAATTTGACATTTGTTACCTGGATAGTCATGCTGGTCCACTGACAGTTTTTAGCCATAAATTCAACTATGGGTAACAATACAAGTAGAAGAGTTCATGGTTATAGGAATGGGGGTTGTTAAGTGTGTGGGAAGGAGGTGGAAGCAGAAACATCAACAGCTAAGGATGTACTAGACATATGACCTAAATAAAGTTAAGGTACATGACTTAAAATGTATAAACTACTGTACATGTTCAAAACTTAGGCATGTGATAGTCCTCATAGAATGAAAGTCAGTGGGGTTGTGGTGAAAGCCCACTGATCACTAGCAATGATGCATAAAGCCCTAACTATGCCTCAGACAACCCGAGCTCAGTTAGCATCTTAAACTGCTTGAAAGGCCAGGTGAGAGATATGAGTGAACAATTAATGCCAGCTCACCCACCTGTGGGGTGGTGGTGGGGGGTAGAACTGTTGCACTGCTTACACCAGCCAGCAAACTGGATGCAGCTGAAATTAGGGTGTAGTAGGGATGTTATGATGTCAGGTGTGACATGAGGAGGTGCACCTCACTTCTAGACAGTAACATATGCATAACGACTGGCTAGCACAGGGAGAGGAAGGATGAGGCCAGGTAGAGAAGGGTCCTCCAATAATTACTGCAGGTCTTTCCTTGATGCTTACCTTGGAAACAGCTCATTAACTGCTCATTAACTTCACTGACTAAGCTAATTACCAGATTTCATGAATAGTGATACAGGTAATGTATTAAGAAATATCAAAAGGATTCTAGAATAGCTAAACAGACTGGTATATGCTAAATTAATATTTCAACTAGTGTTGGCTACTGTAATTCAGTCTGCAGGGAAAGAATGCGTGAATGTGATCTTGCATTAGTGCAAACACTAAAACTGTGAGAGGTACTTACAGCATGTGTTTGGAATATGCTTGTGAGTGAGTTGAGATTGTAGCAAGAAAGGCAGTATTGAAAATTTAGGTTCATAGATTATAACTAGGCTAACTGCCCTTTTGAGCATTTCAAGCCTAACCAATTTCCCCATGTGAGAATCAAACCCTGCACTTTGCGCCTGTAAGGTAAACACCTTAACCATTATACCATCCTCCCACCCCAGTATAGCACTGGATATGCAATATGTGTTCCTTTACTGAATGATGTAATGAAGATCAGATGCCCATATTTAGTTAGAAGCAATCACCATCTATTCAGAGTTTTTCTGTAGTACAGTCCCTAACAACTTATCTGTTTACTTGAGAGAGAAGTTTTAAGACTATACAAGGCAAAATGTTATTGATTGTAACCAGTTTAAAACTATTTTAATACATTTGGAAAACATTGGAATCAATTGCCTTTATAAAATTAAGTAATACATTTTTGAAATAACACAAGTAAAAAGAAAGAGATTTGCGCAAGGGAACCACGTTCCTATAATCACGTATAACAAACTAAAAAATCCCATAAACAGGAACGTGGAGGCTTAGTCAATCCAATATTCACTTCACGTGCATTTAAACAAGTCCACTGTAAACCAATGAATTAAAATCCAAGTAGAAAGAAAAAAGGCAGAAGTCTAAATATACCACAAGGATGAAAGTCCACAAAACTTCAAAATGCCAGGAACGTTCTTTATTTACATGCAGTAAGCGCTTTCACCAAAACGGCTTCATCAGACTGTGACAGCATGCATATTCAACAGTCCTTAAATACCATCATTAATTAATAACAGGGCATTATCATATTATACAGTTATATCATTTAAAACATTTTAAAGTGACAATAAATGTTAAAAAACTTTAAAAAACTTGCAGTGTAAAAATGACATATAAAAGGCTACAATACTATAACACATCTATACTATTTACGTAGTGCACATTTAAAACTTCATTTATTTAAAACTCTACATAACTTCCTTCTTTTTAACACTGGTTGAAGGCTGACCTTATCATTCAAACCAGGACTTGAATCTGCTCTGCATCTAATGATCCATCTGAGTTCCATCTCAAGTGTATAGGTTTCCACGTCCCCCCCTCTCAAAGTGGTATAAATATTCTGTAAAACAAGGAACGTAAAAGTATGTGCATTACCTGCCATCATCTGATGTTTTGCTAATGCATTAGTAACATCCCCTACTCTCATTTTGTAAGTGTGTTCCCTAATTCTCTCTCTCAACTGCCTGTTGGTCTTACCTTTGTAAAACGCTGAACAGGCAGTACAGGTAGCAAGATAAATCACATTTTTAGACCTACAGTTAGTCCCTGTGAAGAAAGAAAAAATTTGTCCTGTGACAGGTTGTTCAAACATAGTATTGTTATTAATAAACGCACATTGATTGCAATGACCACAGGCAATAGTATTAGAACTAGATGTCAACTGTCTAATCCCATCTCTATGGCATAACATACTCTTTAAATTCATTTTATTTTTATATATATACCTTGGGTTTGATCCTACTACCTTGCTAATATCGTCATCCACCCTCAAAACATCCCAGTGTTTCTCAACAATGCTTTTAATATTGGATACATCACTAGTGTAAAAAAATCGGAACACTAAGAGTGGTGTTACTGGTCCTGGATGAAAATCCATCATTCCCAGATGCTATACTACTTGGTCTACTGGAGAAATATGGGCACGCTGTAGTGTCCCTCAAACCACTAGTATCAGTAAAGGCTTTATTGATCTCAACATCACTGTATGACCTTCTCAACAGCCTTGTTCTCAAACCAGAGATCTCGTTCCTATAACCATCATCAGTGGGATTGAGACGAGATGCCCTCATGGCCTGCCCTCTCACCACATTACCAAATACATGTAGCGGATGCATACTTGTTCTATGAAGCAAGGTATTCTTATAACAACTCTTCCTGTGGACAGAAGTATTCAATAAGCCATTACTCAATCTAATAATATCTACATCCAAAAAAGAGATATAATTTTTAGAATAACTCATTGTAAATTTCAGATAACTTGTAGTGTTATTAATAAAATTTTCAAATTCATGTAACTGTGCCTCATCACCCCTCCAAATTAAAAAGAGGTCGTCCACAAACCTCTTATAAAAAGTAACATACTGTCTGTACCCTAGGCTCGGTATCAATATATCTTTTTCCCATACTGCCATAACAAGGTTGGCGTAGCTATTGGCACAAGATGTGCCCCTAGCTACGCCATCCTTTTGTAAATACAACTCATTAGCAAAAACAAACACATTGTTTTCTAAGACAATTTCAAGAAACAATGCTATCAGTTCAATTTTATTAGTGTCTATTGATGTATACTTCCTTAGGTAGTCCTGTATACAATCAACTCCATTATTATTGGGGATTACAGTGAAGAGGCTCACTACATCGAATGTGACCAAAAAATATTCACTTCTCTCTTCCAATGTAGTTACATACTCATAAAGGCTGATCAAAAACTGTTTACTGTCTTTTAGAATATTGTCATTAGAATCAATCACAGGTCTTAATTGTCGTTCCACGAACAATGAGAATGGTCGTGTCAACCATCCCTGCCCTGAGACAATAGGTCTCATCAGAGGATTGGATAAATTTTTATGGACCTTCTGGAGGCCTTTGAGCACAGGTATTAACGGATTATTCACCTTCAGAAACCTGAAAAGGTTTCTGTCAATTATACCACACCTATACAAATCATCTATGGTGTCATATACACAAAATACTTTAGTCCTCACTTCATCCATGTCTAACCTGGTATAAAAAGCTGTGTCACTCAACATATTATGGACACTGTTCTTGTAGTGTTCAGAATCCATCACTACAATGGGGCCACCTTTATCAGCAGGGGTGATTGTGATAGAATCATCTCTTCTCAAATTATCCAGGGCTTGCCTTTGTCTATAAGTTAAATTATTCCTTCTCCTCCTATTTTTATTAGCACCATTGCTATAATATCTATAGAGATCTTGTTCCACTAATCTCATGTATGTTTCCAAAACAGGATGTAAGATTGGAACATAAACACTCACTGGTCTAAAAATACTCCTATTATCATTTGAAGCTTCTGCCTTTTTTCTTTCTACTTGGATTTTAATTCATCGGTTTACAGTGGACTTGTTTAAATGCACGTGAAGTGAATGTCGGATTGACTAAGCCTCCACGTTCCTGTTTATGGGATTTTTTAGTTTGTAATACATTTTTGAGATTAACTGCAGTAATTCAGCAGATCAACTTTTGAAAGAAGTCATTAGTCTAAGAAAAGAAGGGTAAATTAAATTGCAGTGGACTTCAGAACAGGAGTGTGACCTAAAATATAAGCAAAAGAAACCAGACCAAGTTGGGACTGGAAAAAAAAATTCATTCTGGAGAATAAAGTGTAAAGTAGGAGTAGCTATGTTTGAGGACAATATCATATTCTCGAAGGATCAGAAAGGAAAAGAATGGGTTCGCACAATGACTGTTAGACAACAAATAATTAGGCAAACCATTATTGGCAAAAGGTGATGATGATGATGATGGATACTGTAAACTGCCTAGCTTGAATAAAAAAAAATGTTATTGACCAGAACTGAATAAAATGATTTGGGAGCTGTTATAGAGATTGTCTAATTTGTTTACATCACACTTCAGAGAAGAACACACCAACACTATGTCATTTATAACAAATGGGTGTTCTTGGAAGAGAATACAAATCGATGGCAGAATGGGCTTAGGTATGTTCTACCTCTAACTGACATGTTAACCAAATGACTGAGGCAATTCCAGTGAATAAACATTCTACTAGAAAAGCAGAAGAAGCTTTATAGACTCTCATCTTTTCACTTCAGAATTTTCCAAAAATGCCTATAAGTGATGGTAGACCATATTTGGCAATTCCAAATATCCAGAAATGTCAGCTGTGGTAGAAAAAATAAACTGATCATTGAAGAATTCAATGAAGGCAAAGATGTTTGATTTCGGATGGTGATTGGGTCAATCATTTTCCACTGATTCTGACAGCAATAAGTGGCAATCATTAAGACTGACAAAGCTAAGTCCATTTGTATTATTGATGGATAGGAAGATACTTAATGTTCACCCAAGTCAGTAGATTTCTAGAATACCCCAATAACATCCAACACCACTCTGTGATGGAACAGAAAACTTTAATAAAATAAAACATGGTGTAATATTACCAATTGCAATTATACGGGCATTTTGAATGAATGCTACAGGATAAGGGAAGCCATTTTGTACTGATTGGTCATTTTAGTACAATATTGGTTGTTTTAACCAATCGAAACACAGTTTTCACTGTGTTTCAATAGGTAGTTAGCGTTTTAGATTTTCAGTGAATGTTAGGTGATAGGTTAAGCTATGCTTTATTGATTCTTTGTTCTAATACTTCACATTGGTAGTTGCAGCGAATTGCAATATAGTTTTTACTGTGTTTTGTTAGGCAGTCAGACTTTTGCATTTGTTTGGTAGAACGAGACTTTTTACTATTGTATGGTAGGCTGCTGATGTTAGTCAAGGCAATTAATTATGCACAGTTAATTTTTTGATACTTTAATTGGTTTCAATTATATAATGACAGCTTATGTTGTACTCTTTGAATGGTCTGAAGAAGCAACTTTGTGTTGCGAAAGTGCTTACCTTTTACTTTGAACGTTTTATTTTATTAAAGTTTTGTGCTCTATCGCACAGTGGTGTTGGATGTTATTGGTGTCTACATTATTTGCTTTATACTACTGGGTTGCTGTCATAGTTTTACTTTTCATGTTTATTTCTTGGAGATTTCTAGAAGATCTACAAAGCAAGGTAAGACGGTACTTAAGCTTTGCTGGTATAAACCTGCATAGTTTGCAATAAGAAGAAAATTCAAATGAAATGCTACATGAAGGAGGTGCAGATTATAGCAAACCTCTAGCAGATAGGATCTTTGTCAACTAATTCTACTGGCCCTTGTATTTTTTAAAACAAAAAGGAAACTATGTTTATTTGGTGAAAGATCTTGAGAACTGCACAAAAAATACAAGTAACCATTTGAGCATAGTTCCTGATTTTCAGATTTATACTTGTATGTAATATTTTCAGGTAGCTACAAGGAAAGCAGTCCTACCATTCCTGACATTTGTAGGATACATGATGTTAACTTGCAAGGGTAGTTGATTACTCATGTAAAATTGACTGGATAATGGCAGCAACTCTCTGTTAAGCTGTTGTATTGTGTCTATATTAATATCATTTTTCAGTGATATCAAAGCTTGATTTCAGTTTGTTTAACTACTATATTATACTGCTAACATCATTGTTTAGTGTAGTATATTTTTAATTTTAGTCTTTTTGTTAATTTGCTTTTCTAGCTTTTGCTGTGCTTAACTGCAGCATGAATTTTGCCAGTACTGGAATGTATTACTTTTGTGCCTGTCCTTGGATCCTTTTTCTGCAAATGCTTTAATATCCTGATTTGTGAGTTTTTTATGCATAAGTTGTTGATGTCAACTCTTCACTGTTATCCAGTGAGTAGCTGTATTGCTCTATCCTCTTCACTGTGTATCAGGATTTAAGACCTTACCTTCCATGTTATCAAAACCTGAATACTTAATTTTATGATCTTTCTTCATTATTTATGATTCCGTGACATTTTGTGCTATAAGTAAAGCTTCGACTTCTTTCAGAAATCAGGCCTTTCTAAAACAGGTATTGGATGCTGTTTAAGGAAATGTTGAGATTAGCTATAGAGCAACTAGCATTTTTCATATGCAACAGCTAGACTCCATGTCTAATTTGCTCATATGATAGCAGTGGCAGTGACTTATAAGCTGGCAACACGAAGGTTGTTGAAGTAAGAGTTTCTAATAAAGGTCAATCAACAACAGAAATGAGCAGTCCATATGCTATACAAAATGACTGACTCAGTAAAAAGAACACAGAGCAGTCTGCCGAATTGAAAATGTAGAGTGTATTAGTTGAGGATTTAAAGAAGGTATGGAATTGAGATGCAGGGTATGTGATATGGGTTTAGGCTTAAATAGGTTTAAATAAAAAAAGACTAATTTGAAGTACTATCCACGCTGTAAAGAATGCATTTCCTAGATACAAAGATAAGTTGGCCACTAATCAGTGAGGTATTCCACCAAAGATAATGGTAGAAAATCTTGAAGTTAGTCAAAAATTGAAAATGTATTAAGAATTATTCAGAAAACCAGAGGAAGTTTTAAGGCCAAACAAGTTTAGAAAGAGTAAGTACGTGAAACAGAATCCAGATTTCTACAGCAAATTTCAGTTCTGCTGCCTTCTAGTAACAAGTGCATACAACACTGAGAGCAGGAGACAGTTTATAATGCAACTGGTTTACTGTAACTGCTACTGCATTTCCAGTTACCCACACTGGTCTCTCTGTGTGTATCTCTCTCCCCTACTCTCTCCCTGTCTAGCTTTACCACAGTCTTTGTCCTTTTTGATACATAACCTGTTCTGTCACACTGGCACAGTTTTCCTAGACTGATGCATATGGAGAGTGGGACACAGGCACATTTGTTATGTAGCAGGTTAATAATTAAATGTCACCAGGCAGAACACCTTACATGTGCTCTTCTAGTAACCATACTTGCACTCAACCCCACTAAACTTAAAAATAATCATCAAGCAAAATAAAAGTATTAGATGATCGCTTGCCACAAGACAAACAGCTGCAGAAGAAATTGGGCGCATGTAAGTTTTCACTTTTTCTTTCCAACTCATCATTCAAGCAGCCCCTCTGTCAATGTTGTTGTGGCTCTTCCTGTTATGACATGGCTCAAAGAAGAAGAAGAAGAAGAATCTACTTAGAGGCATATGTGCAGACTTTGGTTCAAAACCCAACTACTTCATGTAGGCATGAGTTCTAATACCTTTGAAGGTCAGTGGTTAAGCCTAGTTACCTCATATTGTTCAGACTAAAATCTCCTCTATAAAGTTAATATCCAACACAAAGCTAGTTCTGAAACCACCCCATTTCTTGTCACTACAATATACATCTAAAACCTTTAAAGCCACAAAGCTGTGCGCACTGTATTCACAACTACTGCTTCTGTGTTGGGGTTTGGATTTCTTATTTATTTTATTTTGTTTGTTTATCAGGGTAATGGCCGTATCCTAAATTGACCCATTTCAGCCATAGGACAGGGTTTATAATGGAAATAAGACTGAAGACAATTTATATGCCGAAAGGTACACAGACATTAAGGTTCAAGATAGTAAAGTTTGCAGCATCTAAAGTGATCTTCATAGATTTTCAAAGGAAATGCAGGATGTGTCTGCATTTATACTTAGGTGTCAAAGACTAAATCAGTAAAGTGTGCAATTATCACATATCTGCTGAGTAGTCCTTGGAGCTGTTATATACATTTAGCTGTGGTCCAGGGTACTTTTTAATATATTGCTATAATGATTTTTATGTGATGGATAATAGAGGTTTAAATTGTTGAAGCATTTAAGGTGTTTGCTTTTTCAGTAACTGAAGTAAAAGTCTGAGTAAACTATTCTTACAGTAATATAGAAAATGTCAGCAAAGAAGTTGTTATGCAGTTTGCTACTTGGAGAGTTGTAGCTAGGGTAGGGTAAAACGGGTGGCACCCCAGATGCAAGCTGTTAAGAAAGCACAATGGGCACTGTTGCAGAGGTGCAGAGTGATTCCTGCAAGCTAGTGACTGAGTGCCAATAATTAATATAATGGTGCTTAAATTATTTAAAAGAATGAAACTGCCAGAAGTGTGTGTGTGTGTGTGTGTGTGTGTGTGTGTGTGTGTGTCTGTCTGTCTGTCTGTCTGTCTGTCTGAATATACCTTTAGTTTATCAACTGATGCAGAGGGTTAAGGCTGTGAGCTGTAGTTCCTCTGGTACAGCGTTTGAGTCTCTCAGCCCTCATTTGCTGACTGTGTGACCTTTGCCAAATTATTTAATCAAACATTGCTTCTGGGTCACCACTGAAAAGGGACTGTTTGTCCAGTGGGCCTACCTGGTTAACAAGCTGGTATTATTGTGTAACTGAGCAAGGAGATGTGTTAGCAAATTTGCTACAGTTTTGGCTTAATATAAGAAAGAGCTGCTATAGAAACATAATAGTTATTTGCCTGTTGCTGGTGGACATTTTTTTGTTCTCTCTTCTTTTTGTCCCTGTGGGGTACCAATTTGAGGATTCCCTGAAGCCACCAACTTCCCCAGCTATAGCTCTGACTGGTTTGATGGGTGTGATTATGAAAGCAAACAACCATTGTTTGCCAGATCAGAGCTCATGGATCTTTTGTTTAACCAAATAAGAAATTATTAGTGCCATCCTTACAAGAATGCCTGCTGAATCTGTTAGTTAAGCTACTGTTGAAAAGCATATGAAACAACTCTGAAGTCTATACCTTAGCAAGAACCTTTTCCCCTACTAAACATGAAAGCATCGGTACCTAAACATGAAAGCATGGAAAGAATGATTTGAAACTAAATCAGCAATGCAGGACATACTTCTTGTTTGAGCACACTTTAGAAAATCAGTAGGATGAATGAAGTCTGTGCCAAACCTCCCAAATGTCCTTATTTTGAAGGAACTTCCCAGTCTTCAGGCCAGATTTACCTCTCAACATAATGTGCTACCTATTTTTAGAAGTATGTCCATTTTTTCAGGCCTAATTTACCCCTTCACACAATTTTCGGAATCTCTGTCATCACCCGCAAGTTTTGAAGCTGTCTGATATGGAAATAACCACACCATGTTATACAACATATAATATATATGTTGTTATAATTACAGCATATTAGTGGCACCAATTATTTAAAGAAAAAGGGCACACATTTTACATCTCTCTTTGTCAGAAGAAAAAATAAATGACCTTGTTTGGTAGAATTGTTCAATACAGTTAATTAAAGTTATAGTTTTTACACTATGCTTAGATTTTTTTATCATTTTTATACTCCGTTTTTAAAATGTTTTTCTGAGTAGTATCACACATTCCTACTTGTAGCAGGAAGTGTTACATGCTATTTGGTATTTAAATTTTATGCTGATTAGATGTCTAGATGTTTGGCCAGATGTACTTGCTTTTCAAGGGCCTTTGTACCTATTTTCAACATCTGCAGGTTGAGATATGTTGCACAGGTCTATGAATAGAAACAGCTATCATCTAATTGACTGCTAAGTACTATATAATGTAGGTGGGATGAAAAACAGCATGTTTACACAGTACCTAGCCAGACAGTATTAAGGAATACAGTTGCATTTATCATGTGTGCAAATGTATTTAACCCCTACCCCCCAAAAGAAAAAGTGTTATGACTGCTGCAGATGACACTGGATGCCTACTGGAGCCCTGGCTTAAGGTTCCCATACAGAAGCTGCAGATGTGGATGAACACCAGTATAATGCAGTGCATGTACAAGGCCAGCATACTGTGAAGCATGTATTTGGTGAGCTCATAACCCACTTCCTCTGTTTTGACATTTTTGAGGACATTCCAGTATTGCCCTTTCAGAGCCTGCAGGATGTGCTTAACATATTGCATGCTTCATAGTAAGCTGGTGTGGAGACAGCTGTGCAGGCATAGGATGCTGGTACAACTGAACTGTGCATGCACTTAGGCAGCAAGGAAGGGACCTCAGCCTTATCATCTGAGAGTGTGGGGGAATGGCAGCACTCCCAGACATTGACAGGTGCAATACACTGCAGTGCAGGTGAAGCAGAAATGAATAATCCAACTTATGAGCCTTGATGAGTGCATTGAAAGTGTATTGTCACACAGAGCAAACATCATGCATTTATTATTAATATTAGGCTATCCATCTCAGTACATGGTTAAACAACATTGTGTTTCAGTTATTCCCACCTTTTCCACACAGGAGTGAGGATAGATTGGGATGCAGTCATCATCGTGTGCACCAGTGACTTGGACACCATGGCACATGCCTTTCCATACTTACTCTGTGGAGGAGGGGCATGTCACAAAAGGTGAAGATGGGGGTCTTGAGGTGAAGGATACAGGTGTCATGGACAAGTTCCCCATGCAATACATTGGGGTTGCCATTGTATGATTGTGGCTTGAGGTAGAGTTTGGAGTCTCAGGGTTCTGAGTACTCCATGTAATAAATGATTACCTCATGTGATGGAATAGAAGTACCAGTATATGATCATGACCTGTGGCTTCTATGCTGACTTGTACTAGAACTTGGGGTCCCTTCTGGCAGGGATGAGGAGCAGCTGTGGAACTGTGACATAGATAGTGACCACTCATTAGGTATCCTGTCACTGGAGGCCATGACCGTGCAGAGTATTATTAAGTCTGGGTGCAAATGAGGAGTGTATGTACCCTACATCATCCCCCCACCTCCATATAACACTGCCCCTGTGGACAGTGAAAATAGCTCAGGCAATCCTCTGCATGGAATTGAAACAGAAATGGATTGAGGCAACAACTGCAAGATCCTGCCCAGATAGTGTGAAAATAAGACTTTCTTTCTAGAGGAACCCGTATTTAAAAGAAGAAAAAAAAAACGTGTTTCCCAGGCCTCACAGAACCATTGAGAACTGTGTATTTAGATTCCACAGCTTTCTAGTTGATGCACACCACAGAAACGAGCCCCATTCTAGCCTTGACTGAAAAATATTTGCCTGGATGGCTGCAGCACATCTGCTAATTGACCGAGAGTGTCAATCATATGTCCGAAGCCATCTGTGACACTCCTGTGAGTCAGCAAAATTGTGGCTATACTCACCTCAGATGAAGTGGACTCATCCACTGTAGCAGCTGCAGAGGAGTATCACTGGTCATTGGAGACATAAGGGCCCCTCATTTGTGGGGGATGAGCCTGTCCAGCCATATAATCATCTATGGATAAGACCATATCTTCAGCCTGCACTGTGAATGAATACCCACCCATGATGAGAACAGACAGTGCTACTGTGTTGTTGGACTGTGACCTAAGTGTCTATGTATCATCGTCATCATCATCAGTTGCTGCTGGATGCCAGTATCAGCCTGCTATCTTGCCCCACTCTCTACAGGTCTCAGTATAGCAGCAGTCTGTCATATGAATACCCAACAAATATCCTACATTATACCTGTGCCAAAGCCACACCCCTATGGTATGCAAGCTAGAGGACCCCATGCAACATATGCCGTACAGTCCCAAACTGTACCTGCTGCTATACTGACATGGTAAGATACCTGAAATTCCTAACTCAGCACATATAGGCACTGTATATGCTTAAGTCATCTTACTGTCTGTATGGGCTGTACTATTGTACAGAGACATGCTCTGGGTCATGATTTACTTGGATAATTACATATTACAGAATTTTGTCCTTTTTATTTTTTCCCCGTACCAATGTAGACAGAATTAAGATTACCCCAATAATACTTTGTGAAGCTAATGAAAATCCTCTGTTGTATTATAGTAATCTATGGACAAAATTTGCTTCACTAACTTTAGGGACAGTTTCTTTCACACTGTATAAAGCTGCTTAAAAGAATATACTGCAAATCAAACAAAATAAACTTGAGCAGTGACCAAGGGATGTTTGAATTTGTTTTTAGCAACGCAAGCTTACAGCACTAAAAGCAGGTCACAGTAGGTAAAGTTTTCTGTTATTCTTTGCAACCTACGTAAAAAATAATAATGTTTTTATATTGAATGTACCTTCCCCAACCCTCCACCTGAGCCACTTGGTAACATATCTGTATTTAAGTCTTACAGCTAAGGAGTGTTTCACGTGCAAGGTGAACAGTCAGAGTATGCGATGGTTAAAAATGTACACAAGCACAATGTTTTCAGATCCCATTCAGCAAGGGCTGGGCCAACTTCCAGTGCTGGGCATGACAGAACGTTTACTATTGGCAGTTCATATAGCTAGATATCATTCTTGTCTGGCACATAATTACATCTTATTGGCATATCAACTATTGTTGAAGTATTCTTAATGTCGGGTGTATCTTCCCACTGAGTTATTAGTTGCATACATTCTACAGAAAAACAGAATTATTCCCCCTAGGGATGTGAGGCTGGATGTTTGTTTTAAGAAGTAAAACATTTAATGGTTGGCCCAGAAGAACTTGCATCTGTCTTTACTTGTATTAGTTACTCATGACTGATCCATACTTTCTTTCATTTATTTGATAATGTGCATTTAACCACCAAGCAACAACTTTACACACAAATATAGTAGCAGACAAAGCATGCCTAATCAGTGGAAAGTAGTAGATTACCACTAATAAAGTGGATTTTATTATTTGTGCTGATATATTATTATTATTATTTTGAATTGGTGCTGGTACTTATCATCCATTCTAATGTTTTATATGTATTTCTTTCTAGCTCATTAACATGTTCTGGTAGCTGAGGTTCCTCTTTTGCTCATTCCATGTGAGAGTGATACTTCAGTACAGCAATGTATTATGGGAAAACGATGATTCAGGATAGTCAAGTTCTTTCAAGTCTTTCCTCATCTTGTTTCTCTTAATGTCCTCTTAACAGCTGTAACAAAACATTCTTCTGCCATCATGCCTACCATCTTCTTCTTCTGGAATACATTCTCATCTTGTACTCAACCTCACTGTGGTGCACATATCACCATGAAACGTTTTCATTGCCACCTTTTCTTGAATACTGAGCATTATGGGAGGAGGGGAGAGGAGTTAAGTAATATTTCTGAGACATTTTTTTCATATTCTGTTATGCACAAATTGCAACTGTGGGACAGGTGGGGAATTTAATTCTACATGTGTGAAATCTATGGCATTTAGTACCTGAGGGATGCAGAAATGTTATATAAGGCATACAGCGGCCCCATATTTTATACAGCATCTCTTATTTTGTCTTACATTTTCCCTATTTTCGGGTAAATCACTGAAGATTAAAGTCACTTTATATTTCCAGATATTAGTTTCATACTTCCTGTTGATCTGAATATGCAAGTAGATGCAAAATCTGTTGCTCTATTAAATGTTTACATGACATAAACTAATATTTTAAAAAGTCCCTGATTTTTGGACCTTTACCCCTGCCATTATTTTTGGCTTTGTCCAGAATTCTTGAGCAAAGAAGTTGAGAGGTGTGCTGTGAAGCCTTATACGCTCTGCAACATGTAAACGAATGTCAACAAGTTGTTGAGTAAGCCTGTACTATAGCCAGTGTGTCCACATTTGGTCCCTGAAAGATCCCTGCAGTTAAATTAGAAAGAGCTATGGATACCTTGTTGTCCACATGTATTGGATGCTATGCAGTCTTGGTCATTCCATGTGTGACTGACACATGTCAACAAAAGCACGTGCAATGTCCTGATCATCTCTAGTGTGTCAAATGATTTCTTGACTGGTCAAACTATGGTATGCCACCTGATGACAGTAATGTTTCCATTGGTGCCGTATGCAATTTCATGTATACTGGTGGGAACAGACAGTGATAAGAATGACTGTATATATTGCTGAATTATAATTGCTGCTGCTGCTTCATATCAATTTCACCATTGACTCCTCCAAACATTTTGGTGGTTTCTGACCTTTTACAGACAGGTGCAGACTGGTGCTCAGTTTTCTTGATATACGACTATGAAGTGTGAGTGTGTTCCCTTAACATGCATTTGCATATCATTAGAACCTTGTTTTCCCTACTCTGCTTCATTTGCATGTCATTATTTGGTCATTTGCATGTAACCTTTGTTACACGTTTGGGTTTATTGCACTGAAGTGCACCACAAATCTCTGCTGGCCTATGTTAATCTGCATGTGGCCAATTCCAGCTCAAAAGCAGACTGTGTGCACCATCACTTGTCTATGAACTTGTCTAGTTATTAGTATTCTGCAGTCCTACCTCAGTGTCATATGGAGAGCTCTTTGTAAAGGGAAGGATTGTTAACTTTACCTAAAGAAGTATTTTTCATGTTTGGCATTGTCATTAGTCTAGCCACTCTTTGAGTATGAAAAGTACATCGTTTTCTGTGCTTGTAATAATCCTCTAAGTACAACATACAGCCCTTGGATATCAAACATGTGCATACCAATTGCAAAACAGTAGCATGTATAACTAGTTTTAGTATAACTTTTTATTTTGTAACATGAAATAAAACTTTTATCATAGCTGTCTCCATGGCATAGAGAAATAGAGCCCTGACTGTGACCTAGGAGACCTGAGGTTGTGTAGTGCCTCCAATGTCTGTTGGAGCTAGCAGGGGATGGTGAAGAAAAAATGAAGCTTATGCCTGTTCCCCTTTCCCATGGGGAGGGGGGGTGCATGAGGATGTTGTGTGATGCTTGTTCTGGTTCTGGCTGTGGCTCTGATTGTGGTCTGACTCAAGATCGTAGCAGGAGCTGGGTTGGTTTGCTGGTGAGTTGGGGACATTCCCACTGCTATTCTCAGGGTGGGGTGGCTCCTGTTAACCACTAACCTCAGTATTACAGCAGCATGCAGAGTTGGTAGGGCCACTAAATCAGAGAAACTCAGCCGCTTTGAGCAGCACTAGCACTGGCCACTTTCCAGGTCTAATTCTATATCTGTGAACTACACTTGGCAGCTAGAGTGAAGCTGCCAACCCCTGATCATAAAGCACAAACAAATGCCAGAAAACGCATGTGAATACAACCATGGATTGAATGGAGAGGGACTTAAGGGAGGGGCTGAGCTACCACAACAGAATCTCACATGTAAGCCTCAGTAAAACTAAATGAAATAGGACAAATCATTTATCATGTTACAGTCATTTTCACACAAAATTTGGAAAAAACTGATTCAGAAATAAAATATTTTGCATATTTAAAAATCAGCAGTACCCAATACATTGTTATTAATAACATGCTTAATTTGGGATTCCAGACCCTGAACAGTCTGAAGTCATAATTACCATAAATATTCATGAACAATTCTAAATTTATCATTAAAACTCATTTAGTGTACCATGTCCAGTTCAAAGAGAATTAGGTACTGGCACAATTTAAAAAACACACCCTATAAATATAATAATATAGTCATTAGGCATCACAAACTAGTAGGACTTGTTACTTCAAGCACCCTTAAGTTAACTTATAGGGAGGAGTATATCACATAGTGGTGATACATTGCTTAAAAGCAGAAACATGCAGCCATTTAACATGTGCAGTACAGGCCTTCCTTTAGAATAAGGTGGTTGGCCACCTGAGAAATTCACATTCTAAAAGCAGCCATTAAGACTCCTTGCTTCAGATGCCCAAAGTTAACTTGAAGGTAGGTGCGTCTCACATTTCCTCATCATTGGTAAAAAAAAAATACCAGGAAACATGTGAGACACTTATTACCTTTGATCTAGCTATCCTTTCCATCATTTCAAAGCATTAGGTTGCTCTTGTCCAGTAAAAAACAGTATTGACCATTGACTTAATGTCCATTCAAGTTGACAAACCGCTCTCATCACATCTCCAACCTCCAAACGAACATATTATAACTGCCTCAAAATTTCCTTTCCATTTTAACTATGTCCAAACATTCATTACCTTTATCTTGTTTTACAACTGTCAATTCCGCACGCATATAATCCAATTATTTCAGTACCCTTGTAAACTGTTCATTGCCCATTAAGTCACATTAAACATCTGCCTTCTGGATGGAAAAATACCTTTAATATCACTGGAAATAACTTGCAGTTTAGCTTACATCATGAAAACTATTTTATGTCAGCAGAAAAGCTCCCTTGCTGCTGCTTAGTTTTATCCAAGAAACTGATCCACATTGTTAAGCATTTGTTCCACTACTAACCTCTTTCCAGGCTGCCAAAACTACAAGGGCTGCTCTTTTTCTTGTTAAGTCACCAAAAGAACCAATATCTCTCTCTAGCAGTCATTTCTACATGACCTTTCAATGCCCAGTGATTTTTAGAAAAATCAGTCCATTGTGCAACCAAATTGCCTCTCAAAACCACCTCCTCTGATGTCAAAATGTATAAAGTCCTAAATGTAAAACTAAAACTTTTTAAACCTGGAACACGTACTTTAATGATATAAAGCATTTTAAAAAGTTCTTTTGCCTATTATGAATGCGTTCATAGATGGATACTGAAATATCCTTATAGTATGATCATATAAAAAGCCAAACCGATACTATGCCCTGCAGCATATATTACTTTCTGAGAAAAAAACAGCTAAAATATTTTGTGGTCTTGTAACTTCTCTGAAAGCTACTATACTACAAGCAAGGTGAGTTCAAAATAAATGTACATTGTTTGCAAAAATCCCGAGGAAAAGACCCCTAAATGCCTGTTTGTTCTTCATTCAAAGGTGGTCCTCAGATTAAAGTTGTGCTTAGTAACAAAAACATGTTTTCCAAAAATGGTTATAAATGCTGTCTGACCCATAAACACTACCAAATATTTCTAATGATCTTCTTTACTGTATAAGTGTCAGTGCATTTTTAGTTAATAACATTGACGGAACAGCTTCAGGGATTGACGTTCCTCAACAAGCACTCTGAGATCTTTCCAAGGCCAATGATATCTTGTTATATAATTACCAATTCCCTTCTATCCATACCTATGCTTATACAAAAAAGCCTTACCTATTCTAAATATGTATATGTAATGCATGTTTCTGTACCTAGATATAAATTAGTGATAGCATTCTTAAAACTGTGTATAAAAAGATTCTTTATCACATTGGATCCTTATTCCTGAATAGTAAGACTATACTAACCTTACCCTTGTGTTTCATCCAGCTGGTTATCTATTCCCTGACAACCTATCAAAGATATGTCATCCCCTTGGCATTCAGTTAGAGGGATGTTTCAGCATAATTCACTTTTGTTGTAGAACAGTTGGCAGTTTTAATTCTGTTACTTGTACATGAATAACATTAACTGTACAAGTCCTTCTGAATATTTACATTTTAATCATTATATAACTACAGTCATTAAAAATATATATTTAAAATGTTTAACTTCTGCCCCATAGTAATGTGGCACTCTGGCTGACCTAGTTTGCAGACAACTGCAAGCTGGAACCCATTATTAACTCACCAAGTGATGCAGACATCCTACAGAAAGGCCTCACTGGGACCAATGACTGGTGTCAACATCATGACCTTAAGCTTAATGCCAAAAAATGTGTCATCATCCCCTTTGGTAAAAACTCAGTTCCCACTAATTACCACATCGATGGGAACCCACTGAACACTGAAAGTGTTATAAGAGATCTGGGGACACATGTTGACAGCAACCTCTCCTTCAATCACCACATTGCAACTGTGGTCAGAAAGTCCTATGTGGCAAATCTCATTACCAAGGGTTTTGCATCCAGGAAGAAAGAGGTAATCATCTCTCTCTACTCTTCCCTCATTAGACTAATCATTGAGTATAATGCCACATTTGGCATGTACCTCACTAGACACCTGCAACAACTGAAGAGGCCACAGAAGTACCTCATGAAGAGGATCCTAGGCATTAAACACAGGTCCTACATGGACAGAGTCAAAAGACTCCAGCTATTCTCTGTCTCATATTGCCTACTTAGAGGCGGCCTCTGCTTGACATATAAAGCCATGTCTGACCCAGCTCTGTTACAAATGCTACATCTAAAACAATCCCACTCCCTCCATTCCACACGCTCCAGAGACCTCAGCCTCATTATCACAATTAACAGAACATGCTGGAGGGACAGGTTCATAACCCAGAGACTGTTCATGCTCTGGAATATACTTCCCATACATGTCAAGCAGAGCATCTCACTGACCTTCTTCAAGAGAAATCTTCATGAGTGGATGGGAAATAGAAAGTTCACCCTGGGGATCACTCCAGTGGCTGTATGTGATAGAGGCACTGGGAACTAACGTCTGGTGGCACGATGCCAGGGCACTTCTATGGACTAGGCTTGTAAAGGCTCCAGGGCCATTAGCCTAGTACACACCTATGAACCTAAGTAGTAAACAAAAGCCATACTTCTTTGATCTACCAATTAAACCCATGTTCTCCATTACCTGCAATTGATCTCTCATTGAAATTTACTCATAAATTGTCATTCATGGGCTTCATATTGTCTTATAAAAATATTGAAGTGCATCGGCACTCTTGCTTGAATGAACCAGTTTGAATACTCAGAAGACTTGCTAGAATGCTATGACCTGTGCTGTCTGAAACAGTCACACTATCATTATCCTCTACATATGTGTGGTAACATGGCTGAGATGTTTTACATATGTGTGGTAACATGGCTGAGATGTTTTACATATGTGTGGTAACATGGCTGAGATGTTTTACATATGTGTGGTAACATGGCTGAGATGTTTTACATATGTGTGGTAACATGGCTGAGATGTTTTACATATGTGTGGTAACATGGCTGAGATGTTTTACATATGTGTGGTAACATGGCTGAGATGTTTTACATATGTGTGGTAACATGGCTGAGATGTTTTACATATGTGTGGTAACATGGCTGAGATGTCCATAAAGCCCTTAAACTCCAGTAATGGGGTACAGGACAAACACTGATGAGGGAATTCAAACCCATCCTTCCATTGCTTTCTGAGCTAAAAACAGTCTCGGGGGGGGGTCCATTCCACTAGCCTTTTGCTACATGTTAAAAGCAGCTGGGAGTGTTTCTGTTTTGTTTTCACCCTATATCTGCTGTTTTGTGCCACTGGAAAGTTTATAAACTGATAGTTGGATACTGACTGAGCCTCTCTCCTGGACCTGCTTCCTCTGATTGTTAAACAGTGCCATGTGCATTTCTTAACTGTCTTCACTGACCTTAGACCATCACCTTGATGATTAAAACCCTCATTTTAGGACTGTAAATTAACTGAGCTGAGATACAGCATCAGTGGAATATTTCTTTACTACTGGAAATGTTACCTGATGTCTTCCACATGAAAAGACAAAAAAGATGACTGTTTCAACTTATTGTCAGTACCCTAAATATGTTACATCTTGAAAGACAGATTTGAAGAAAATACCTCAACTTAAATTTCCATATGTATCTCAACTTAATTGTTTGTCTTCTTAACAAATATTAATGTTAAGTGATATAGTCGATTGTCTGATCTTAAAATAATGCTGTCTGCCTTCCATTTATCCATCAAAATCTTTATTGTCTCCAGTATTTGAAGCAATTTAAGTTGTATTTATCAACTAGATTGCAAATCGCCTCTCTTCAAATCATTATTCTTGCCAATATCCTTCTATTCATTCCCACCACGGAGTCTTTGAAAAGCTAAAGTTTTAGCCAGTCAGTTGTTAGAGGCTACACCTACCCAACCTTTTTATCTTACTTTATATCTATTTTACCTACAACTATTATACGGTTTAGGATGCTATTCTTTTTGTTGCCAGCCTATAGGTAAATAATTGTCCATAGACATAGTTCAGCAAATACCGTTTAAATGCCTGATTAAATGAAATAGCTTTCTTAGAGATACAATAAGCCTAATGTGCCAGACAGCAGTTCCTTCAGCTTCCATAGCTTTTTCTTTGGAAGAAAAAAAAATACATTCACAGGTAAGTACTAGGCAGGCAGTCTACAAACCATTACAAGCCTAGTCCATAAACCATGTTCAAAACTTTTGTCCAGCCTTGTGTTTTGCAGAAGTTATTCATGTTTACTTTGAATATAGTAAGAGTGCCACTTTGCTTGATATGTAGGATACATTTATTCCACAGGTGGGGATACTTTGGTATATACATCTATCATTCCAACATATCTTATTTATCTTTTGAAGGTTTAGTTCCTTAAACTGTGTATTTGATGAGCAATTTGTTTTACAAATATCTAGGGGGTCAAAGCATGAAGGGTTAGAAACTAATTACCATACCATGGGAGAGTCTATAAGAAATGGAGTATTGGGGGAAGGCTGCCAGTCTGCCTGGATAACTGAGGGTCTTGGGACCGTTGATCTTCTTAGTCAGAAATTTCTGAAGCCATCAGTATTTGTAGTTGCCATTTATATATGTAGATATTATATTGCTCATTATTCAGTACTAAAACTGACAACTGATACTATAAATTATATTAATACAAATTATCTCTCTTGGTATTTTTATGTAATTATATTCCATTTTCCTGCACAGTCTAGCTACATCAATAACATTCTACAAACATTTAGGTATACAGTATTAAATAATATTGATTTGAAATGTTGGTGTGAGTTAAATATTCCTTTTAGGATAACAACATTTTTTATATAATCTAAATAACTAAAAATTAATAACTGAGGAACAAAAAATCATTTGCTGGTAGCAAAGTTTTAACAATCTAAAAGTTAAAAAATTCCTCAGAAATGAATGTAACTTTGAGCCACAAGACTGGATTTATTTACAAAACATAAAAATATATGCACAGGGAGAATGTATCATACTTACACAAGCTCAGTGTAAAGAAAGACCACAATTATTCCAACTTGTTTATGAAATTGTTTGCAATGATTACAAAACAGAGGTTATAATATCCAAGCTATAAAAAAATCCTTATGACATAGAATATTACTTTAAATGACAAATTCTGGAACCATATTAAGTCATAATACAACTCCAGCCATAGGGTATAAAAAATCAGTTACTGAAATCTACATGAAATCCATTATGTTCACAATATTGTTGCATTTTCACAAGGAGATTCTTGTCTAGATCCTTTTTAACTCCCAAAAGAATAGAACAAGAATGTAGAATGTTGGAGATGTTTAAGACCTTGTAATGCAGATTGGTCACACATATTTTGTGATATTTTTTATATACAGCTTTTTTTAAGTAAAGCAGAAGAGTTTTAAAAATATATGGTGTGATCCTTTTTAACAAAGGTACTTGTTTAACATAATTTGAATGTGTAAAATGGACAATGAAAGTCATTATTTACTATAGACAATTTTAGCGGTAGAAAGAAAAAGTAGAACAAAAGTGGGAAGTCTATATCACCTAATTTTGAAAAATGTTTGTCTTCATTAAAAGAATATCCATCACAGAGATCAGAATAAGGGAACGCTGGATACATCCTACAACTGTTATCAAGAATCATTGGACAAAGGCTTATTGATCTATATTAGAATAATGTTGCCTCAGGAAGATGAAAATTTCTATACTTTTATGTACTACATACCTGTTCCACCAAAACTACATAATATACAACTATTTCAGACATGTTCTATATATTGTAAATCATTTGTGAAAGTCTATCATTTAGCTTTTTTCAAAAATGTATTAACATTCAAGAATGAAATTATTAATCGTAATATCTTATAAAAGCTTAATAAAATGATGGAATAAAAAAGTACAAGCTCAGAATTTGAAAAGAAAAAAAAAAAAAGAAAAAAATTTAGGTTGAATCAGTGATTGCAAAGTCATCCCCACTCACACAGGCAACCTGTGGCATAAACACTGGCTTCAGAATATGTTCCCCTGATGACTAGCAAATAATCATTCTATTGCCTATGTACAGGAACAAAAGGGACATTCACAACTTTGTGCTGTATAGAGGTATCAAACTCCTGTCACACTTCATGAATGTTCTGGACAGGGTGACTGAAATGAACACACAGAGCCGTAAAAGTAAGATGGGACATGATTAGTTTGGATTCGGATGCAGCACAAATGACCTGATGTTTGTAGTGAGATAGATAGTTAAGAATTCTTTAGAGATGAGAAAATAGACCAACTGGGCATTCTTAAAACTGGAAAAAGCATACGATAGGGTTCCAAAAAAAATCTAATTTGGTAAGTCTTGCCATGGCTCAGAGTCCCAGAAACGATAGTAGAATTAATCCAGTCTATGTACAGATGATATGATATTACAGGCATATTCTATACAAGAACTTTCTCAAATGACAGAGGAATGGAATGTAAAACTGAAGGCATATGGCTTGAAACTAAGTGTAGGTAAGACAGATGTAATGCCAGCAAATGGGAGAAATCAGAAGTGGAGAACTGGGATAGAAGGGAAGATAGTGGAATGTTCATCAGCTTCCAGCATCTCAACAGGGGGGTTGAGGAGAATGAACACCTGAATGAGGAGGTCAAAGCTAGAAGCAAAGGGGCTGTATTGCTAAGTGGCACAGAGTATCAGGGATAGTGTGTGACAGAAGAATGATAAAGAAGCAAATAATTAAGGTGTACAAAACAATGGTGCACCAGTACCACTGTATTGTACAGAAAACTGGTCAAGGAATGCAGAGTAGTTGAGGAAGGTAGAGGTAATGGATATGAAATGCCTGAGATGGGTGGTAGGATGCATACTGTGGGACAGAGCAGAAATCCAAGTAGCTCCAATTGCAGAGAAGGTTAAAAACGACAGATTACTGTGGTTCAGTCACATGTGCAGGAAAGCAGAAGACAATTTGTTTTCAAATTTGAGTCACAGGAAGAGGGCATCCAGTAAAGATATGGATGGATTTTATAAGAGAAGACCGTCAACAGACAGGCATGACTATTGAAGGTAGGAGTGTAGCACTGAATAAAGAAAGATGGCGAAATGACACAACACCCCAGGCCCATGTAAAAAAATGAGGAAAAAAAGGGGTTGATGATGACAACTACAAAATGCTACCATTTAGAGTGATGCTCAACCTATATAAGTGTGGCACTAGGTGACCCGCAACAAGTGGAAGAAATAGCTTATGTAACTCAGCTGTGACCACATCAACACCAACGGCTAACACTTCAAAACTATCTTGTTAACAAAAAGTAGACCATTACAGATTTGACAAGGGGCTAGGGAAACATATATGTAACTGAATTCCATGCGCCCATAGACATAAATCTGCCTGTCACTTTGTAAGCTATGTTCCACAACATTCCTTTGAGACACAGAAGGTGTGTCCCAGGCCACCATATCCTGCTTGCCATGTCATCTGAATATAGTTATATCACACAGCAAATTACAGAAACATTTCAGTAATGAGATAGGAATAGCTATCTTGGACAGAAACCTGCAATAATGCTGTCCAAATTCCCCACCATCACCGGAAAACTGGTTGTACCAATATTGCCAAAAAAACACTGTAGATACCAAACAAAAAAAGCGAGTACTCCACAATTCAAAAACTCCAAAAGCACACTTAAAAAGACAATTCTGTATGCTCACTTAAAAAACATGACACAAAATAAATTAGATTTTCTTTTCCATCTTTATTTTAATAAAGAGCATCATCAAAACAATTAATTTCACATACATTTGTAATCCCTACCCCACTTCAAATAAAACAATAATTCTTGTTTTTAACAGCATCCATTAACCAGTTGCTTTTAACTTCAAGAAGCATTTTATATTAGTTGATTAATTAATTCAGTCCTTGTGGAGAAGATGCATTTAATTTAATATTTAATTTTGCCAAGCTGTTCAATCTTTTCTAACAAAGCTTTAAAATTTCCACCAACATGTGATAAATTGGAGTCTATGTTCAGCTTTTGAATGCAATTTACATTGAATGGCTTATTACTTGAATGAACATTGAACATTACTTTTACCGAACAAGCATATCTTAGAAAATAAAGTCATTCAATGGCCATAGTTGGCCAACATAACGGAATTAAAATGTTCTATTTACTTACCAGTAACTTAGCTGTAAGAAAACCTGCCCTTTTCCCAATTTAGTAGAACCATGGTGTTGGTCTATATAATTAGCAGGGGGTGTGGGGGCGCAGCCCCCCCAATAAGTAGTGTATTGTATTCACTGAATCCTCCTGTTGTGGGTGTCTGTGCCCCCACACTCCCTGATAATTATATATAACAACTCCAAGGTTGCACTAAACTGGAGAAAAGGCAGGTTTTCTTATAGCTAAGTTACCAGTAAGTAAGTAGTATGTTTCTTTTCCATTATGTTGGCCAACTATGGCCATTCGATGACTTTCTTTTCAAGGATATGCCTGTTCGGTAAAAGTAACATTCGATGTTTAACGCTCGAGTAATAGCCGTTCAATGCCAGTTGCATTCAATGGCTGAACTTAGAAGCAATAGATTCATAGTGCTTAATACAAAAAATAATAATAAGACATTAGCCACCTTTTTTAATTTTTAATTGTACTTACATAGTCTAAAATCTTAGCACTAAGTTTTCTGACCATTTTCCCACATATAATACATCACATAAAATGAAAGTAGCTAACTAAACATATCTTTCAAAGTTATTGTTAAAATACCCCTTGAATTAATAGTCTTATAAGTACTGAATTGATCAGCGGTGGTGGTGCTGCGGTAGTGTTGTCACCTCACAGCAAGACGTTGTGCCATTCGATTCTCAGCTAGAGCATCTTCTGTGTGGAGACATGCGTGAATGGCCGTACTTTCATTGAAGGCTATGCCTCAGGGCTGGCAACTCTGTACATAAAAATCTACTGCCAATCATTAGTGTACCGGAGTTCCGCTGTGGCGACCCCTAACCAGGAAAAGACGAAAGATACAAATCATAAGTACTGAATTGATTTACTGGCATTTAAACAGCTACACATTTAGTAAAATCCACATTGTGTATGCCAGGTGACTCTCTCTTGATTTTACTCCTGTCAATCTTATTCCAAAGCCAAATGTTTTAATTTAATGTTTCTTTTATCTGTGAATATAGGCTCATTTCCCAAAGTCTTTAGGTTAGAATTATCCAAAGCCACCTTCCTTCCAGTTTTCTTAATTACATTCTTTAGAACAAACACATCTGTCTCTTCATTGCACTAATATATTTATCATTTACAGACAACCCTTCCTTTAATGGAGGACAAAAACCCATGTATTCCCTAGTTTACTTGATTCACCACATTATAGACTAAATCTGTATCATATTTTTATTCTTCAAATAACTTTAGTTAAGTCATTAACCTCTATTTAAATTTGACTTTATTATAAGTTAAACAAGAAATACTGATAGCGTCTCCTTTAACAATATTCCATTTCACATTTGCTGGGTGCTAACTGTTATTTTGCAGATATACATTTACAAATGTCGGTTTCCTATCACTTCAGAAGTATCATGTCTTCTCATGGCATCTTAAAACTTTATTTCATTTTTAGATCACTGGGAAGCCAAATCTAATCCATAAATTCATAAAATTCAGTCTCACTTGCCTTCCATATCAAAAAAAAAATCCACCAAGAAAACATTTATACATTATTAAATTATCCATGACTTTACTACTTTTAATAAACTTTTCTTTTCACTGTGTCATAATTAGATTTTAATGTGCCAGGGCCTTATCTGGATCAAAGCAACCCCCCCCCCCCCCACACACACACACATTTTGTTGATATAGTTTCTTAAACATAAAGTTATTATTTACATCTAAATCAGTTAAAATACATAGTCTCAATTTAAATAGAACTAAATGTTGCATGTTCCACTAAATAATTTCCTAACATTTCAGTTCCACTTCAGAAAGATAGAACATTATGCCCCTGAGATCATTGCTAAAAATATTTTAACACCCAAGCTGGAATATGACCTTCCTTTTCTTGTTATTTCTTCAGCCCACAATACTAACAGAATACAGACTGCTGAGAATAAAATCTGCAGATTCAGTCAATAAGCAGATTCTCAGATGCACCCCTGCATTTTACTAAAAGATACTGCTGGCTTCAATGCTTCGTAAGGCCACATTTCTTCTAAGTACCATCATTTACAAGATTCTAAACCACTGTCACTGCCTCCCTTTAAGAGTAAAACTACCATTACAAGACAACCCATATGTACTGAGAAGTACATAGGCAACAGTGTCTCTGTAGTACACCCTTCATTTAAAACTGCTGTTGGTGAAAGAGCCTTCTCTAGACAAGGACCTGTTATTTGGAACCACTTGCCTACAGACATCAAAAATCTAGAAACCATTAAAAGATTCAGAGAGGCACTTAGAGTATCTCTTTACTGAATCTACCTGCAACTGCTATCTGGACTTTTTACCTGTCCCCTATTTTGGAGGAACATTCTTATTTTTAGTCCTGATTTACACTGCACAGGAAGTCTCTATTTTTGGAGGTATGTCATAGTTTTCAGGCTTGATTTACCCCTCAGCACGTTACTTTTGAAGCCATCTAGTGTATACTGAAAGCCACACTACATGACCAACATACGAGTGGCAAGAATGATGTAAAGAAAGGCGACATGTCTTGCACCTCAATTTTCTAAAGTAAAAATAAATGCCCTTATGCGATACAAATTTGCAATGCAGTTCATTAAAGCCTATAGATTTTATTCTGTCTCTTTGATAATGAGCTTATATTTTTCCATCATGTTGTCAGTCTGTTTTTTAAGCATGTGTTTCTGAGTAGTACCCCACATTTTTACTGAAAACAGGAAGGGTATGTGCTATTTGGTATTCAAATTTGATGTTAATTAGATGTCAAGATTTTTAGCCAAATGTTCTTACTTTCCAGGGGCCTTTGTTCCTATTTTCAGTGTCTGTAGGTTGAGGTATGCTGCTACCATGACAATGGTTATGTAACTTACCATCCCATATCATGAATAATGGAATACATTTAAGAAACTCTTCTTAGCCTCTTACTGTGGCATTTTATATATGTGAATACACTATATTTAATACATATTTTACCTTGTATTTTGTATATATCTTTTTCCTGACTGTGACGATAGGAGGTACTGCCAGCCATGCCAGGAGAAATAGGGCAGTGAATTTATAACATATGCCAGAACAGCTAGCTGGAATATTGTAAATAATTGTCATTTGTATATCAAACTGATTTTTACACATGCTTCTGCTGAAAATGTATTTGTGAGGTTTGCTTGTGTTAAAATATATCAATGGTGTGCTCTGCTGGAAGAAAAAGAGATGTACATGCATTAATGCAACTATTTAAATGTAGACATTGTAACAGCATATACTGGAAGTGAAGACGTTAACCTTAATCCACCTGACTTTGCAAAATATTCTTGAAATTAAATTACTTTATGGGTTAAGCCATAAAGGTGTTATCCCACAGTTTTGAATGGAGCCAGAGATGAATGTCTGTGCTAGAGAATAGTTGATAGCTCCTGTAGGAAGAGTGAGATGGCTTTATGGTTTTATGACTTTCAGCAGCTGCACCACATCTGAGCAAAGCTCTATCTTTGTGTATTGTAGCATATCGGTGCTAAACCCTGGTAGCTTCTAGTGGTGGGGGAGAGTGTGGGAAACAGAGTCATATGACCAGATGTATGAGGTGTCATTCTGTACAGAAGTAATCAAAATTCAGAACATGCTGATAGAATAAGATTAAAAGATGCAGTCAGAATGCATTGAGAATGTGGCATCCCCACTCTGGGCCAGTAATCAAGGAGCCTGAATTCTCACCGCTGACACTGGAGAGGGATGTGCACTTGGAATAAAAATGGATATACTCAGTATTTCCAGATGCAGACCTTTCTGCATTAAGCACAATTTCCCTTAAGAGCATCCAGGGAACAAGCTCAGTCTGGGGCCTGGTTCCTCTCTATATCTGTCCAGACCCCAATTAGAGAAAACTAAAGTCTCAGCAGCATTCTGTATCCTATCTTGGATCTGACCACAAGGACCACTCGCCCATCTTGCCTTGCTCTATTCACTAAGTAGGAAAAGTAATTCTTGTAGTCATTCAGGAATTGAAAGTGAGACTAGCGAAATACTGTTTTTCTGTAACTGTGTGAAACTTTCCATCAATGTTATTTTTAATATTCCCTGTGACTGAAACTCTGTTTACTAAAAAATATATTTAGCATTTTCATGTTCTTTTATTATATATTATTAAATATATTTAAACTTCTCATTGTGGCTGGTCCCATTTTAGAAAATATTTAAGTTTTGAGAGTATTTGCATATATTTATTCGGTGACAGCTGTGCCCGCTCCTTAAGCCTTGCTGTTTAGTCAGCATTACCATTTTATATTAATATTAACTTGTACACAGTATAATTGGGTATCCTTGTAAGAATCTTAAAGTAGTTGGCAGGGGTTTTGGTTGCAGTGATAACTACCTTATAGTCAGGGCAGAAGGGAGGCACAGCAGGTGAATCCATGCCAGCCTTTCCCAGGTGTGTCTGTGAGTGTATGTGTGCAAATCAAATCTCAAAGTGTTTGTGTGTGTGTGTGTGTGTGTGTGTGTGTGTGTGTGTGTGTGTGTGTGTGTGTGTGTGTATGAGCTGCTTGGAGCAGGGACACAAAGCACTGGTTTCACAGAGAGGGTGTGGGAAGATTTAGCTTGGTACCCCAGCTGAGGACTCAACTCTAAGTTGTGCCAGTGGGGAGTCTTATTGGGGGTCTGGACAGATATAGAGAGGAACCAGGCCCCAGACTGAGCTTGTTCCCTGGATGCTCTTAAGGGAAATTGTGCTTGATGCAGAAAGATCTGCATCTGGAAATACTGAGTATATCCATTTGTATTCAAAGTGCACATCCCTCTCCATTGTCAGTGGTGAGGATTCAGGGTCTTTGATTACTGACCCAGAGTGGGGATGTCACACTCTCAATGCATTCTGACTACATATTTTAATTTTATTCTATCTGCATGTTCTGAATTTTGATATATAACCATTCTATATATAGTATTGTTGATAAGGAAGACTGTGCTGTATTTTTCATTCTTTGAGCTTGGGTCATGGCTGAAAAGAGTCAATAGACCAGTCCACTTACTCTGTGAAAAAATAGTAAACAAGATAGATACATAGCTATATAGATAATATCAGTAGTTCCAAATGAGTAGCTATCCTCCCATTTAGTGCTGGTCCTCTTGCATGCATATTGTTGGGAATGTGGGTTATTTTGTACTGAACAAACAAGCTGGAAAAACAAGCATGCATGAAAAATGCAGAAAAACTTACATGTAAGTAATGGAGACTGGCTTGGCCCTAAGAGCTGTGCATTTTGGCTCAGTACCTCCATATAAATATATCACTTTAAAATTCACGGCCAGATTCAATAAAGCCTACACTAAGTCTATACGATATGTATTCAGTAAAATTCTTACCACGTGTTTGTTATTTCTAGTCACTCAGAAAGATTGCAGTAAGTGTACATGTAGTCTACACTTTGCAGTAACCTTTATGAATCCCTGTGAATATTTAAAGTTGCAAGAATATCAGTGGGAAAATTAAAATTAGGAGGAAGAAGGTGTGAGTTATGTCTGTGTTGTCTGTTCTTTCAGGACAGTGTACACTTAGTGTAGGAGTTATTGAATCTGGCTGTCATTGTTTAACTGAAAGGATTTTAGTCAAAATGTGGTTGTAAGTTATTACTGCAATGATGTCTACCTTCATTATGCAATTTAATAAGCTAAAATTACTGGGTTTAAATATAAGTATATTTAAGGCCACTGTTAAAAAGAATAGGGAATACCACCATGTAATGATTTATGGGAAAGAACAGCTGGTGTATTTTATGATGACAGTCAAATGAATTTAGGGATTATTACTGTTCCAGGAACCATAACTTGTTTTGTAATTCATTTATCCAAAATTTGTTGATATTCTCTGTGTTCATTTCATTATTTAAGTTGTAAATATGTCAGTCTGATAAATTAGTATGTAGAAAAGTCAAATTTTTGTAAAAACTTGAAAGTGGAATAATGTACTATGAATGGAATTTGTAGTTCATATAACATGGCCATGATAATTACTTCTGGTTCCATGACTATTAGATTTGGTCACCATCTGCCTTTCTTTCATTCCTGTTCGGCTAAAAAGTATCAAGGAAAATAGAGTGTAGGCTGAAAGTCACAAAGAATGTAAGCTTTAGCTAATGAAGTATTAGTGATCATGCTGTCTTCACCTATGCTTTATAATATCATCATCTCTGCCATTTCTGACTACTGCAGTCATTCTCTGTGTTTTAATTTGCATAAGGGATAAGTCATATCTTGTCTACTGCCATTATGTGGCATGCATGTTTTAGCGACTGGATTACATGTTGATTTTGAACAGCCCTGCCCTTGGCCTTCTGTTGCTTTCTGTTGAGTTTCTTTGACACCAGAAAAAAATTCTTCTGTGTGTGACTATGACATTCATGGTCATTCTGTCCTACATCATGTGGAAATATATAGAGCTGAGTATATTTTTCTGTATTATTCTGTATTATAGAGCTAAATTGTTGCTTAGATATCTGTTTTCTTACTGTTCTGCAAATATACAGAGATCAGTATATATTTTCTGGGTTTTATAATTTGCACTGTGATTCCTCACATCTCTGTTGAAACTGTCTCCCCCACTTCCCCTCCCTGTTCTTGGTTGTAGTTTAAATTTGGTGGCTTTTGCAGTGCCCGCCCCACTGTAGATTTGATCTAGGACACTCCCCTAGTCCCATCTCTTTACCGCATTCTACCTAATAAACCCTTTCTGCACTTGCTTTTAGCCCTTTTTAATTTAATTGCATTTTTTCAAACTGTGTGTGGACTAATATTGCTACATACTCAAGTGCGTCAGCTTGCACTGCATGTGAATTGTTTTTACTACTGTTTTTGCTACTTTTCTGAAGAAAAAAAAATTGTAAGCCTGTTTCCTACCTTTCCTGTAATTAGTGTTCCAGATACAGATTTGCTGTATCCAGGACTGTTTGTAAGCTTCTGAGCCCCCAGGCCTTTCTGTGTTGGAGGGAAGCCTTCTAGCTTATCAGTGGGAGTGGTAAGCATTAGGTAACCTGTCTACCACATAAGGAGTGGTTCTGGCCCAGAATTTGTAGTTATTGGCCGTTTGGGCGGTCTTCCATCTCTCTCAACTTTCTGATTTGAAGGCCTGCATTTGCACTTGTTTCTGTCCTGTAACTCCTGGGCCCATCTCATTTGCTCACTCAAAAAAAAAATGTTATCTGCTTTTACTGTATTTGTGTTTCTTCCTACTTTATTTTGCTTTTGCATCATCTTAAAAGTACTCAATTGTATTTATTACTGCTTGGTGTAACTCATGCTAAGCCTTTTAGTTTAAGCACTTGGGCTTCAGACCAGTTGTTTCACATTAAGAAGGTTTGTGGTCTGCACTGTAGTGGCAGAACAGGTAGCTTACATCCTTCTAAGTTGGGAACTGCTGATTGAGGGCTCAGTGTCTGTTATTCTAAAAGTGTATTAATTCTGGTTTAAGCACTTGGGCTTCAGGCCAGTTATTTTACATTAAGAGGGTTCATGGTCTGCACTCTTGTGGGAGGAGAGGCTGGACTCTGCCCTTCTGAGCTGGGAATTTCTGGTTAAAGGCTTATAGTGCCTGCATATTTGAACTGCTTCTTACTGAAATTGGTACACCTTGTTTGCTGTAGCATAGACTAGATCCAGGCCTGCTGAATCTAGCTTTGTTTGTATAACTTGAGCACTAATCCAGGCATTCTTTAAAGTATTCAATTGTATTTATTACTGCTTCATAGTAACTTGATTAAAGTGTAGCTATCATTCTAAGTCTTTTGGATTAAGCACTTGGGCTTCAGACCAGTTGTTTTACATTAGGAAGGTTTGTGGCCTGCACTGTGGTGGCAGGACAGGTAGCTTACATCCTTCTAAGTTGGGAACTGCTGATTGAGGGCTCAGTGTCTGTTATTCTAAAAGTGTATTAGTTCTGGTTTAAGCACTTGGGCTTCAGGCCAGTTATTTTACATTAAGAAGGTTCGTGGTCTGCACTCTTGTGGGAGGAGAGGCTGGACTCTGCCCTTCTGAGCTGGGAATTTCTGGTTAAAGGCTTATAGTGCCTGCATATTTGAACTGTTTCTTACTGAAATTGGTACACCTTGTTTGCTGTAACATAGACTAGATCCAGGCCTGCTGAATCTAGCTTTGTTTGTATGCTTGTTGTTTGTTTGCTTGTTATTTCCCTGAAACGCTAATTCCACCTAAAGCGTGGCTTTTCAGCGCTTCTGTGGATCCCTAGTGATATCTGCATTGCTTACTGTACTTATTTCCTTGTTTCACTTGAAAGAAAGTTACTGTTTGTCGTTTTTGCATTTAAGTTACCTGTAACACATTGCATTTAAGTTACCTGGCACTTGCTCACTAAAGCAATTATATAAGTCAGCACTAAAAAATTAAAAGCACTACACCCTCACAAACTCCCCTTGAGTACCTTGTTCCACATTGGCCCTTTTTTTCAATTATAAAGGAATTCCCAATACTATTCTAGCATGTCCAAAGGTCAGTTGTTAATCTCCTCTCTGGTCCAGCTGGTGAATCTGGGAATCTTGAGGCAATGTTACAACTGCCTCATGTACACAGACAACCCTCTCCTCCTCCCAACAATTTCCAACACATGTGAGAGATGCAACCATATAGCCAAACTGGAGGCTAAGCTCTCTCAACTCAGTACTGGCATAACCAGTCAGGAGGAGAAGGAAACCACAATCACTACAATTCCAGTCTCACATAGACCTACCACGACAGCAAACCAAACACATAAACACACAAAAACATATTCGGAGGCTCTAAATAAAAATCTGCCGAAGCAGGAGAGACCTCCAAAGCAGACACCCAAGCAACCGCTACCCCAAAACAAAACACGTGCAACACATAGCTCACAAAGCCAGTGTGCCGAACAGTCACAGCCCTTAAGGCTAAACAACACACCTGATACACTTGTAATAGGTGACTCTATCGTTAGGCACACTGACGTCCCACTCACCAGTTCTGAACAAGAAGAAGGTCTTGGTGAGCTGCCTGTCGGGCGCTAGGATCCGCCACATAACACAAGCACTCAGGTCACTCCAAGGCAAGTACAAATATGACTCAGTCATTGTCCATGCTGGTGTGAATGACCTGAGACGTACCTCCCTGGACTACATGAAAAGAGACATAGAGGAGCTCTCTGATCATGTAGCCCAGGCCGGTATGACCCTGACCTTGAGTAGCATCTTACCCTCACCAAGAATGATGCCACAATATGAAAACAAGATGATCAATTTCAACAATTGGCTTAAGTATTGGTGTCATTCAAAGGGGATCCAATGCCTGTCAGACTGGGATGACATGCTCGACAAGCCACGATGCTTCGCTAGGGACGGCTTGCACCTGTCACCCCTGGGCTTTCAGATATTGGCAAAGGCTCTTGCTACCCCCATAGTGCCTTTTTTTAGGCAAGGCTCAAAAGACAAACCCACCTCCATAGGTATCACAGGGGATAAGAAACTAAGAGTAATGCTACTCAACACCAGAAGTCTAAACCTCAAGATACATGCACTTGAAACTCTCCTTAGCATGGAGAACATCGATATCTGTGCAGTAACAGAAACCTGGTTCAAGGCTCCCGAGAGCACCCCAGCACCACCAGGTTATACCTCATACCATGCTTTTTGGCCCCAAAACTTGGACCGAACCACAAAGGAGGGAGTATCAATATTCGTCAAAGATACCCACACCTCCAGGTTGGTGGCACAGCACGAAGCATCAGAGACTATCCATGTGCAACTAACAGTGGGTAAAACTGCTTTCCAGTTTATAGCCTGCTACAGACCACCCTCCCAAACCCAGGAACCCCACTCGGCCTTCCTGAGAACACTGGAAAATATGAAGGTCTCTCCAAACACCATATTATTGGTCAACTTCAACTACCCAAACATAGACTGGGAGCATTACTCTAGCTCAAACACCCTAGCCCAATGGTTCCTAGAATTTATAAACTCAAATGCTATGGAACAACTTGTTACCACTCCCACAAGAGGGGAAAACATACTGGATCTGATCATCACCAACATGGGGACTCTATGTTCCAGACCAGAAGTGCATCCCTCACTGGTAAGATCAGACCATAAACTAATCTCACTGGATATTCACATCCCGACCCCACCCCCTGCCCAGAAAACCACAGTGAAAAACTTCTCTAAAGCAAATTTCACACTCCTCAAAACCAAGGTAGAATCCTTCAAAGCCCCCGGGCCTGTGGAAAATACGGCCCAGACCACAGAATCCTTTATAAACGCATTCTATGAACACCTTCAGGAATGCATGGATCATGCAATCCCAAATAAAACCAAGACCCAATCCTCCAAAGGCAGGCGTCCTGTCTGGTGGACCCCAGCCATAAACAAACTATACAATAGAAGGAGGAAGCTACTACATGATAGAGCAAAATCCCAAAAAGGGAAGGCATCTCTGATCAGTATTAGCAAAAAACTACGGGCACTCATAAAATCATCTAAGGCCAGCTTCGAGAGAAAAATTGCACAGGACACTAAGGATAATCACAAGTCTTTCTTTAGTTATGTTAGGAACCTGGGTGGGAATTCCCAGATATGCTCAGAATTAGTCCAAAATGACAAAAAATACACCGAACCCACAGACTTTGCCAACATCCTAGCTGACAGGTTCAGTGCAAACCCCCCCCCCCCACCAAAAGGGCAAATATTTATCCCAGCAGAGTGCTACCCCCCTGACATCTCAGATGCTCAGGTAAGAGCCACCCTCTCCAAAGCAAAAAACACAGCATCAATGGGACCAGACAGTGTTTTCCGGGCTGCGTCCTACATGAACTCCAAGAAGAGCTAAACCCAAACATAAAACTACTGTTCAATCTCAGCCTTACTACAGGATATGTACCTAAACAGTGGCGTACAGCAACAGTGGTCCCTCTCCACAAAGGTGGTGCCTCAACGGATCCTGGAAACTATCTCCCCATAAGCCTGACTTGCTTGGTCTGCAAAGCTATGGAAAGAATCATCATGGACCTCATAAATAAAGATAGTGAGGACCTACAGACACTGGATCCTACCCAGTTCGGCTTTGTTAAGGGCAGATCCTGCCTCTTAAACCTGGTCGATTTCTTTGAAACAGTCACCAAGTCCATTGACAAGGGGAAGGTGGTCCACACAGCCTACCTGAACCTCGCAAAAGCCTTCGATACAATACCCCACTCGGGCATTATAGATAAGATCACCAGCTTAAATATAAACCCCTATGTCACTAGATGGGTTGCAAACTGGCTCAAGGACAGAACCCACATGGTTAGAATTGCTGGAGCCATGTCAGACTCCAAACCACTTACAAGTGGCATTCCACAAGGCTCAGTCCTGGGACCTCTCTTGTTCGGTATATATTTCTCGGAGGTACAGGCCAACACGAAAAAACTGTGGCTGACCAAGTTCGCAGATGACTGCAAACTGGGTGCCATAATTGACTATCCAGCCGACACAAGCATCCTACAAAGGGGCCTCATAGAAACAGACAACTGGTGCCAGAGCCATGGCCTCAAGCTAAATGCCAAAAAGTGTATAGTCATCCCCTTTGGCAAAAACAAAGTGCCCACAAATTACCACATAGGTGGTAATCCATTAAGTACAGAAGAAGTAATTAGGGACCTGGATACCCAAGTTGATAGCAATCTCTCATTTGACAACCATGTGGCCAAACTAGTTAGAAAAGCATTTTATATAGCCCACCTAATCATGAAGGGATTCACATCTAGATAAGGGAAGGTCATCGTGCCTCTTTACTCATCCCTCATCAGGCCCATAATTGAGTACAATGCCCCGTTTGGGATGTACCTTACCAGACACCTGCAGCAACTGGATAGACCCCAAAAGTACCTCACCAAGAGGATCAAAGGGCTCAAACAGATGCCATATGCTGCCCGGTTAAAGAAACTCCAGCTCTACTCAGTGGCATACCGCCTGCTCAGAGGCGATCTGTGCCTGACATATAAAGCCATGTCCAACCCGGAATTAATGGACATGCTGCACCTCAGAAATTCCAAATCCCATCGAGCTATGTGCTCGAGAGACTTGAACCTCAGCACTGAAATAAATAGGACATGCTGGAGGGACAGATTCATAACCCAGAGGCTCCCTTCACTCTGGAATAAAATCCCAGTCCAGGTTAGGCAGAGACCCTCATTGACTCTCTTCAAGAGGAATCTTGATGAGTGGATGGGAGATCGTAGGCTTACCCTGGGTATCACTTCTGTGTCACTGTTAGATAGAGGCACAGTATACTAACCTCGAAAAAGGGCATAGCAAAATTAATTTAAAATGGGTGGTGAAAGCCAAACACACTCTGGCTAGGCTTATAAATGCTCTAGGGCAGATAGCCTAGTATGAACCTATGAACCTACATGGAGCTGCAGAGCCACCTTTGCATATCCTTTGTAATGGTCATGTATTGCAACTGCTAATCTCTACATCTGGGATAAGAATTAGACCAGCTACTGTCCTTTTTCTTGATGTCTTCTGCAGTCAGCCAGTCTGAGTGACACTGAGACACTATTTTATTGTCATTAGCTGAGCAAGTAGTATACTTGCCATTTGATGCTGGGAAGATCTAAATGCTCTGGGTTCTATCCCCACACCAGGTGTCTGAAGTTCCAGTACTGACACTATACTGCAGCATGAAAGAGGAGATACACTCCTGAGGTGCAACCCTTTAGGTAAGATGTTAAACTGAGGTCCAACCTGCTTGAGGTGAGGGTAGCTTAGATTGATATAAAACATCCCATAGTATCAATGCACTTATTAAAAAATGGTAGTGGAATTTATTTGATGACCTGGAAAAAAACTGTTGCAAGGTAGTATTTTTACAAGTTAGTATGAATGCTACCTTGTGCAGTCTCTGAAAATAGGCTATAGACCACCTGGCACTAACCCAATCAAAAAACAAAACTTAAAAATGAATGATTCCATGATTATAACACTCTGTACTGTACACATGTCACAATTTGAACTGTCGCTGTTTTTTTCAGCATTTACTTAACCTGGCTACCCCTATGTCACCATAAGATTATTGCCGCACGCGTGTGTGTGTGTGTGTGTGTGTGTGTGTGTGCGTGCACCAGTGGGCCTGTGTGCATGCTCAAGTATGCATGTGTGCACACACAGCTGCTGGGCCTTACTAGGTATGGGTCATGTCCTGTTTTGACATTACGCCTTATTTTTCCAGACACAGCTCGTGAGCCAGACATGGCTTCACATTATTATCCACTGGCCATGCTGTACAACACTGCCTTCATGTTAAGCGCTGTCACTATACTTATGTGAAATTGCACCGTTCTATAGGGACTGTTACTTAGTATGTGCCATATGTCTTACTGTATCTAGGCAGATAGTGTACAAACATCTTTTTCACTGCATAACCTATTCACTAATAGTTTATGTAGTGGTGACATTCATCATAGTCACTTATATTATGACTTTCGTCAATACAGAGCTTGGCCACCATGCAGAAATGATGCAATAACAGTTACATGGTTATGTGAAAAATGGGAAAAGTGGTTATGAATGGCTGGATGGCTAGACTACATATGAATCTGCAGTCTGCAGGTACTGTGTCAGCACTGTGTCATGTACTCTGTGTGCATTTCTGTACCACTTGTTTGTTACTAACATGAGAAGCCATGGTTAGTCTCAGATATGCTTTACACAGTTTTTGACATTATGTAGCTGCCATCTTATAAGCATTTGCCATCTTCTAAGCATGATATTTGTATTTTTAATTTTAGGCATGACATTTTAATTTTTAATTCTAGGCATTATATTTTTATTTTTATTCTATTTGTTTACCAGGAAGGAGCACTGACCTCCAGGGGCCTTTTTCAGTCTCTGCCTGGGAGTGCTGTCTGGTTAAGTGACTTGTCAGAGTCACACAGTTAGGCAGTGGAGGCTGAGGGAATCAAACCCTTGTCTACTGGACCACAAGAAACAGCTCCTAACTCTTGCCCTCTTTCCCTCCCATAAACATTCTTTTAACGGTTTATTAATTATTGTTCACAATGTCTCCCCTGGTTGATAAAAATGTCTGACCCATATATAAAACTAAAAGGACTAAAAACATTTTCACTGCTTATATCTTATATCCCACATATCCTTAGCTGCCATAAAAGAAGTCTTTTAATCCATACTCCTAAATACTTCATCTTATCATCTCCCTATAAATATAGATATTGCTGAAACTATTCATCTGTAGGTACATCATTTACTGATAAAGCCTTTATCTTCACTTATTTTGTATCCTGAAAAGACTTGAAACTGTCACAAAATGTTCCACAACATTGACATGTACTTTTCTGGATTTATCAGGTACAGAATATTATCATCTTCAAATAAAGCCAACTTTTCTTGATTACCATACCAATTATATCCTTACATTTTTGAGTCTTTTATTTTCTCTGCAAATGGCTCTAAATATAATGTAAATAACAAAGGGGAAGGAGGATACCCCTGCCTGGTTACTCTGTTCCAAAACAACATATTATAGAAGATCCTTCACACTTTAAGTTTTGCCTCTGATCCTTTATATCCTCCTAATTAACCTTATTATTGTATCAGGGAATGGAAACGCTTCCATTGCCGTACTCATAATATCCAATATTACTCTATCGAATGATTTCTCTGCATAAATACCCACTTTGTCTTGCATTCTGCTCCTGTCTGGATTATTGCCAGCTATGCCAGGAGAAGTAGGGCAGCGGATGTGTAGCATATGCCAACATAGCTAGCTGGAGTTTTGTAAAGAATTATATGTCATTTGTATATCAAACAGATTTGTACAGATGCTTGCATTGAAAATGTATTTGTAAATCTGCCTGTGTTAAAAAATGTACCAACAGTGGGTCCTGCTGCACAGAAATAAATAAACCTGTATGTCAGACCGTACTATAACTGTTGAACGTAATATTGTATCAGAGGATACTGGAAGAGAAGAGGTAAATCATAGTCGAGCTAACTTTTGAAAAGTAGTTTGAAATTAAATTACATGGTAAAAGCCATAAAGATTGTATCTCACAAGTCTCAGTGCAGCCAGAAACAAAACGTCTGTACTAGGAAGCCTTCTGTATTGTCCTTAGAGGTGAACTAATTGCTATTTTGAAAGGGTAGAACTTTGAAATTGTTTTATGACTTCCAGAAGCTGGAACATATCTTAGCAAAGTTCTTTGTGTGTGTGTTTGATTGACAGATGTGTCAGATTCTGGTTCAATTTCTAGTAAAGAGGGGTAGTATGGGAACCAGAGTCAGATGACCTGATGTATGTGATGTCATTCTGTAGTCCAATACTAAAATGATGCTTTAATATTGTATGAGACAGGAGTCTCAGAGAAGTCTGTTGTTTGGAACCTAACATAGAAGGATCTCTCACCCACTTCATCTTGACTTGTTTTAGTAAGAAACCAGGGATGAGTAGTTGTTTAGATTAGTCAGGGAGATAGAGTGAGATTAGTTAAGTACTGTTTTCTGTGTATGTGTGACTCAGTTCATGTGTGTTATTTTAATATTTCCTGTGACTGAAACACTGGTATTTATTGTAAATAGATATTTAGTTTTTTCATGTTCTTTATTGTTTATTATTTTATACTTTTCATTGTGGCTGGTCTTTTAGAGAATATTTTAACCTTTCGGAGTATATATTTATTTGTTGACACTGTGGCCACTTCTGCAAGCCTTACCGTATTGGTCAAACACTACCATTTGTATTAGTATTAGTTTCACTCAGTATAATTGGGTACACTTGTAAGAGCCTTAGAGCAGCTGGCTTTGGAGTGTTTGCTGGCCGTAATTACTTTATACTCTGGTCAAAGGGTAGCAGAGCGAATAAATCTGTGCCAGCCTTTACCAGGTGTGTGTGTGTGTGTATGAGAAAATCAAATCTCAAATAGTGTGTGTGTATCACCTGCTGGGAGCACGGACACAGACCACTGGTTTCACGGAGAGGTTGGTAGAGGACTTGGCTTGGACACTCGGCTGAGGACTCAACCCTACAGCTCTGTCAGTGGGCAATCTTAATGGGGGCCTGAAGAGAGAGAGTGAGAGAGAAATATAGAGAGATATAGATATATAGACAACACTCTTTTGATACACTGGTCAATCCAGGAATGTTACTAAGTGACGGTTTTGTTTTGTGCTTATCATTTTAGTGCTTTATGATAACTTGTTCTGTACAACTCTGCATATACACTGTATTACTGTGTTTCTCTATCAGTACATCTCCTGCTAACCTACTTTCAGCTTACATTCATAAACCTTTTAACCATCCCTGTATTCTTCTCCTTCTCCCACATTCTCTTGCTGTGGCTCACTATAGTCCTTAGTCTATCTCCTTATTATTAACTTTATTACTACAATATAATGACAGTTTAGTGGAATTTCTCCTCCTTTCTTTCCTTTCAGGTCACTATATTTGACCTAGATACTGCTGAAGCCCTGCCACAAGGACCATCTCCCAAACATTTTCACTGAGAATTTAACTTAAAGAACCCTGTTGTGTATTAGCTTCATCTAGTCAAATATGTGCATGCCTGTGCTGGAAATTAGATTTTAACTCCTCCCACACCCACAAGATAGTTGTCCTTGCACTGGCCTTTCTTTTGACCAATAGATTACATGGTATACTTTATTTATTTATTTATTTATTTATTTATTTATTTATTTAACATTTGTTTACAGGGGTAGTCCGAATGGGCAGTGGAGACCCAGGGAGAAAAGCTCCAGAGACAATTAAAATATTTAAAGAAACACAAATCACATACATCATAAAAGTACATTGAGTTACATAGATAAAAATGTGTAAAATGTAAAAGTCATTTTTGATAGTCAAATAAGTGGACAACAATAATTCCATATATGCCAGTCACTTAGTCTTCCTGGCTAACAAGTTTCTGCATTCAGAAAATTAAAGAAAACCTGTTATACTTGGTACCTGTCTTTACTCTCAGTTATAATTTGACCTGACAGTGTAACCTATCATCTATTAACTGGAACTTCCTAAAACTCCATCCCTTAGATGATGCTATAAATTAATTCAGTACAACTTTTCTGAATATCCTAAATAGCCTTGCGTCTCCTAGAAGCAGAGACTAAAAACAAATAATGCAATTTGGCTATCCAAAAACAGTAGAATGCTAATGCAGGATAGAGGAAAAAGCATGGAAAGAGAGGCAAAAATATAAAACATCACAATATCTTAAACATCAGAATGTTTCACAATTGTACTAAAAAACAAATTAATGAAGGCAAAAAGTACACTGCAGTAACTTTCAGGATAATAATAGGCACAACCCTAAACATTTCTTAACATCTATTGAAGAAATCTTGCCTCCCGGCTATAAAGTCAACCCTAACCCTTCTCCCAATAACTCATCAATCAAAACTGCAATACAATTCATCTCTTATTTTATGCATAGTATAGCATCTCAAACCAAGGTTTCTCACCAACATCTGACCCATCCCAGCAGCCACATATCACCTACTCTTAAACTCAAACCACATTCCTTCTCTCTCTGGAAATAGTTACACATTATCCCTCTGCCCAAAGGAGGAAATTCATCAAACTTTACTAACTTTAGACCTGTAACAGTGTTATCCTCCCTCTGCAAAATACTTGAAAAATGTATTAAAAAACAATTGCTAAACTATCACCTGCAGGAAGAACTCCTGTCTCCCAAACAGCATGGCCTCTGTCCTTCCCATAGTACTAACACTGCACTTCTACCCTGTATAGATACCATCAGTAGGACTACAGATAATGGCAAACTAGTCTCATTTCTATCCTTGTCTAAAGCCTTTGACACAGTTTATCAGAGCAAATTTCTACTTCAAATGTCCTCATTAGGTCTCTCTCTCAGCCCACCCTTCTATGGCTCAAACGCTACCTAACCAATAGGTATCAGTCCATAAAATGTCAGACCACCCTCTCTCCATACCTTCCAGCCACTACCAATGTACCCCAAGGCTCTATCCTTGGTCCCTAGCTTTTTAATATTCTCACCAACACCCGCCACACATCTACACAACAGGCCTCCCTAATACAGTATGCAGATAACTCCACATTCATTTGCAAAATCTGATAACATGGCACACCTCCAAAACATTACTCAGGAAGCTTTAACAGCAACTGATTCATGGCTTTGTAATTCACAACTCATGTTCAATTCTAAAAAAAATACAATATTTTTCCAAATTCCTCAAACATGGAAAAAAATGTAAAGTCCTCTCTCTCTCTCTCTCTCTCTTGATAATCCAATCATTGAAGTCACTTCTCATAGCAAGTGATAGTGGATGATAATACAATATTTCATAAAAGAAAAACTCATCAAAAACTAGGGATGCTTTTTCACACTCAAAAACATTCTCATTGATGCAACTAAATCTACATTTTCCACTACTTATCTCCTCCTCACAATTTATGGTGCTGCCATCCTTACTAACCTTCAGGCATCACAAAAATCAAAGCCTGAATAATGTTATAACAAATTTTCTAAATTTGCAGCAAATACCCTCTTCCTTACCCACCACTGTATAGCACTAAAAACCAGAACTTGGTTTGAACGACCCCATCAACTGACATAGACACAGCTTCTTACCACCTATAAAATTATCCATAATCCATCTGCTTGTCCAGCATTAAATAACATTCTGTATAACTATGTACCTAGTCAGTCATTATAATTCAATGACCAAAACTGCCTGTTTGTCCACAAACCTATCAAATCTGCTTGGGCATTGCCTGTACTTGTACTATGTTCCTAAGGCCTGGAACTCTTTTTATCTCTGTCCAACAGGTCAATACCCTCCTTCCCATCCTTCAAAACCATTATAAAAGACTCTCTAGCCAAAGCTGACTCTTTTCTTGCTCAACACTATAACAAAATGATAAACTATATTCCTAAATGTGGACAGATACCTACTCATACCTTACATCTCCTTACTCTCCCTTCTTCACTGACTTCCTTACTTCTGTCATTTTTTTCTCCCCTGGTTTTCTCCCTAGATATACCATAAGCCTGCTTTTCTCTCACTTTGTATTGCAATTTCTTTTTGTATTATTCTCACTTGCCTTTAGTTTCTCAATAAACTTGCTAACATTTCTCTAACTATTAAATCATTGTCTATTCCTAACCAATGTTTTCATATTATGTCTAATTTGGTATAATTATTTAAACTGTATTTGTTTTTGTTTTATTTTTAAAGACTGTAATATTATTATTCTTAAAATGTTTTGTAATACTTTGGAGTTTTTTTTCCTGGACCTCCACTGAAAATGGGCTCCTAACCAATCAGACTTTGCCAGTAATCAAATGTCAATTAATAAATAAAATCAATAAATAATGTTGTCAAATGTCTGCCTCCCCTCCACAAAACCACATTGATACATATATATCAGTTTAGGCAGCACATTTGCCATTCTTTTAGTTAATATAGAATAAACACGTTATAATCATGGTTTAAAAATGAAATGGGCCTGTATGAAGCTTTGTCTGGTTGTTCTTTAGCATCTTTAGGTATTACAGCCACCACAGCTTTTTTCCAAGATGTTGGTGCTTCCCCTTCTCTTAAAATACTGTTAAATAAAATCTTCCTGATCTTTATCATTTTCTTTCCTCTTAACTTCCCAACATCCACAGGAATACAATTTGTTCCTGGAGACTTTCCTGAGGATTGATTTTACATCACCATTTTTATCACATCTTCTCCCATCTTTACTGTTATCTGTTGAGCCTGATCTACCTCTAACATTGGCATAATTAAGTATTCCATAAATATTTCCATTTCTGATCTTTCTTTATTTCTATATTTCTCAGCTTTATACACATTTTCATAAAGTTTCTAAAATATCTGTAATACTTCTACAGGATCTCTGGTTATTTTTCTTGTTACAGACTCCCTATGCCTGGTGACAACCTTTCCTACTTTCTGTCACCTAAGTCATTGTGCTAAACATTTCTGTGCTCTGGAGTTATTATCAAAAAACAGTTGCTTAGCAGAAATCTGTCTAAATATTATCCATATACTCTCTTATTTAGCTCTCTGCATTTGTGCCTGTTCTTGTTCTGTGAGACTTTGTTAGCCCCTCTTAGTAATTCCCATTACTTCTTAAACATATCTCTTTGTGTTTTATTTCTACCCTATTTTAAGCTCCATTTTTATTATATTGCACTCAGTAGCTATAGCTTCTGAATTTGTTGCTATTTTCGCTAATAACTTGAATAATTTCCACTGCCCACTTCTTACATTCCTCTATTTTTAACAGTTAGGTGGGAAAGTGTCTCATTTTTACTTCATTATACTGCATTTTATATTGTTTTTTTACTGGTGCAGGATCTGTAATAGTTACTGGATTGCATGTTCCTGTGAAATATAATTTCTGTCTAGTCCAGTTATTATACCTTGGGGAATAATATATAAATTATGTTCAAGCTCATACTATTAAATTCACTTCTGCCATACCAAATGTTTTCATTGATTTCTTTATTATAGTTTCCCCTCTAGGTCCCATTGATACATCCTCAATATTGCAAATCAAGTTCCGGTACCCGCCTAGAAGTAATGCTCCTTGCTGAAAGCTGATTATTTCTCCAAACATTTTCTTAAGCTCTGTAATAGCAGTGTTTTGTGGAATTTACATGCATGCCAGCATAATCCTCTTCCCTTGCAATAGCCCCCTCCTACCACAAGTCTTCCATTATTGCCCTATTTTCTTCTTCTAACACTGATGGAGCTCCTCTAGCAATTAGTGTAATTGCTTCCCTTTTCCTTTGTCACTGATACTCTGCAAAATATCCACCCTGAAATCCTTTCTTTTTGCCAAATTCACATGCTCATTTCTTTCCAAATGTGTCTCCTGCAGCATGTCCGTTTGCACTCTGCATTTCTTGATATAATTCATTATTCTTTCCTTTATGTCTATATCTGTGAGGCCACTTACATTCCAAGATAATATGGCTAATGTAGTCATAATGATAAGCTGTTGTTCCCACCTATTATATATGTCATTTTTTTTGAATGTGTGTTTCCAACTTTCATGTTACATGTACACACTAACGGTTAGCAAGCTGAAATTTTACATGGTTGGTTCTTCTCATCTTCTTTTGAACCTGTCTCACATTCTTCAAGACTTGTTTTAAAAGGGAACATTTGTATGAGATAAAAAGAAAGGCTGAAACTAGTACATTTGTTAAACATTCAGAAGAAGCTGAACATCCACAGATGTTCTTTAATTTTGCACAAAACAAGTGTATCTAGCCGACAGCAGAGATTCCCACTTAAAATTCTGTTTATTAAAAAATAAATTAAAAGCATTAAAATAATCAAAGACACAGAGAAGATGAGCACATTCATGCACAGTTCTGGGTAACTAAAAGATAAAGGCATTCATTCCAGTCTTATTCCATTATTTCCAGTTCATTCCAGTACTCTACAGTCCTATCAATTCTTACATGTTACACTTCAAATTTTTTCTTGCATTCTTTCATTCAGCACATCCTACCTAGGCAAGAAGACTGCACTCTGCTAACTGTGGAGGAAAGAACTACATTAAGTCAAGAACCTATGTGGGCTGTAAATGCCCTGAGGTGCATTTCAGAGATTTTTTAAACAAGCTTTTCATCCAGTGATGGTCTGAAGAATAGTCATGATTAAGGAAAGAAGGTCAGTGTTACTGTTCAACTTTGCTTTTTTCTACATCCTTTCAATGTACCCTAACTAACCAGAGCTGTACTTTAATAACTGTGAAGGAAATAACTGATTTAAGTACTAAGGTTCTAGATGAACTGAGATGCTATTTTCTGAAGTTCTTTTCTGCAAAACTTAGTCCTTCATGCACTGTGTTTTTTTTCCTCCAAAGTTCAGATCAACAATTTAATTATTTCAGAAAATAGCTTGTCCTTACAGTTGGTCAGCAAACAAAAACAGTAGCTGCAAAATATTAGTATTAAGGCACTTCTACCACCAAGTGCAGTCATTGCCATCAGTCACTGTCCACAGAACAGCAGCCCTTGTTCCTTCCCAGTCTTTAGGGACACAATTCCCACTGCCCTCATCCTGCACGTGCAGCTGCCTGGAGACTCCTCTTCAGAACCCTTCCTTAACCTAGAGATCAAGAGTTTAATGTCCTGCAGGAGCAGTGGCCATGATATATCCCAAGAGATACCTCTTCCTATTCATTATCGTGATGATCCTCTCTCTGTTTTCTGTGCCAGCCCTGTATATTTTTAGAAATTCAACTGTACCCTTCCATAACCCATTCATCAGTAAGTACACCCCTACTTAGCTTACAAACAGCGGACAGAGCACCACCAGAAGGTACAAGTTTCTGGGGTTCCTTAGACTGTATGACAAATGTATAGAGTTTCACCAAAGCACTTGTGAACAAACAGGGACAGGCATAAAATGATACTGCTTTCTACTGTCATGTGAGTTGACAAGAACAGCATTTATAGATGTATTTTGTACAACCATAAGTAAAATGGGAAAAAAATCTAAAAAGTATTCAGTAAGATTACTGTGTAAACGTGTTTTTTAAAAAAGGTTTTATGAAGTTATGACTGAAGTGTGGGTTTGTACCATGCATGCTCTGATGTTTTAATTTTGGATGGACATACTTGCTTTGTTGATATATGCATGCTTGTGCATACATGCATAGATACATACCTTTGTAAAGCAGATAAAAGATATCATTACTGTCCTTCATGTTGATGCAGCTAATCCCCCTCCTACCTTCCCATAATCTGACATACTTCACCTTCCAATCCAGGCCATTCACCACACCACTTCATAAAAGCTGCAGAGATTTTTGCAGATCACCAACCATTCAGGTAACCTTTTCCCTTTGGACAACACCTTCCTCATGAAAAAATTCTAATGTTTTATCTTATTCAGTGTAAAGGTTGTTCCCACAGTTTGCAAAGTATGACCAGTTCTTCCTGTCCACTCTTCCCTGATATATTCCTGTGCTTAGTACTTTCATTATCTTCTGTACCTTTATCATTAAAGCAGTAATGGGTTAGAACTGCTTGTGTTGCATTTACTTGCACTGGATATTTTGAGGGCAGAAATACTTATATAATAAGCAGTGTTGAAATGTGTTGATTTACAGATATTCATTTCTTTGTCTATCCTGTACTGATAGACAGAAAAGAGGGATGAAAAATTTACAGAGATGAAAGAGTAAATATTATAAGTGATAATTAAACCTCTCATAGTCGCATGATAGCTGTTGCATATTTCTTTTAACACAGTCCCATTGCAATGTACAGATTAAATACTCAAGAATGCAATAGTTACGGCCACAGAAACTGAACTGATTTTTAAATACTTTATAAGGTTAATGAACCCTTTTCAACCTTGACCCAAGCTATAAGAGCAAGTCTAAATACAATATATAATGGAGCTGTTTGAAATAGCCAATCAGCTAGCATGTCACGGAGATAGATAAAAATCCAGTTAGACTTGGAGAGATCATGGAAACTGCATATCAACAATGAACAGAGGTAGAAATGAATTTCATACTTCAGACTGGATATATAAGACAAAAACTTTAACCACAGAGCCACAATTCATTATAATTCACCTGGTATTCAGTCTGTGGATGCAGACACAATGTTGCCCTCTTCTACCACTATTCCATCGTTTTTGAGGCTCAGCCAGTGACTGAAAAAATGTAGTGATGTATAAAATATATTTATTTTTTGGAAAGAATTAAAATGGATGGAAGTAAGTAACTAGCCCCTTTCAAAGGTGGAAATATACTGTTTAGTACTTCATAGTTGATAGTTCATAGGTTCAAGGAATATACTGTTTTATATTTCATAGCCATACTATGCTAATGACCACCACTGCCTTTATAAGCCTGAGTGTGCAGTCCAACTCAATTTTGTCCCTATATATCATAGGTGTTTATTAGAAAGGGGTATATTAGGAAGCTTCTAAAGGTTATGTAGGGGGTTATGCTAGTTTGGCATTACTGTCTGCCTCTGTCTGTCATAGACATGGGGGACAAACATTCCCATCTATTGGTCAAAGTTATGCTTTGATATGGTTGCAGATGGACTCTGCTTCACATGTATGAAGAGTCTGCTCCAGAGCATGAGATCCTCTGGGACACATATTTGTCTTACCAACATATCTTATTTATGTCACAAGCAAAATGTATAGCCTTGGCTCTAGTGGTCCTGATGATAGGGCTTTAAGGTGATCTGTATAGGACATTGTGTTTGTACCCTGGGTTCTCAAGAGGAAACATTGTGGACATTCCAACTGTTGCATATGTTTGGTCAGGTACATGCTGAAGGAGACCTTATATTCAATAATGGGTCTGATAAGTGCCAAATAAAGTGGCACTATGATGACTTGGACCTGGATTCCATGCCCATACTAATAAGTGGAGTGAAATAGAATGATTTCTTACTACCTTGGCCACATGATGGTCAAAGGCCAGATTGCTATCGACATATGTTCCCAGATCTCTGACTACTGGGTCAACTCTTAGGGATGACTTATTGAAGGGGTAATTAGCCTGGATGGCAATTTTCACAAAAGGCATTATAATGAATTTCTTGGCACTGAGTTTTAATCCGTGACTTTGGTACCAGTCATTTGTCTGTGTTAAACCTTCTTGTAAGATGTTTGTGACATGGGAGAATCTATGATAGCTCTCAATTTACAGTCATCTGCAAACGTGGCCAGCCAAAGACTTTTGACATTAGACTTTACCTCTTAGAAGTAGATGCCCAATAAGAGTGGGCCAAGCATGAAGCCCTAAGATATCCCACTGGTAACCAGTCTCTTAGGGAGGTGGTGTCATCAATCCTGACTTTCTGGGTCCTGTCTATGAAATAGCTAGTAATCCAGTGAGTTATGAAAAGGTTTAGGCTAGTTCCATGATTTTGTCAACTATACCTGTGTAGGGTATTGTATCGAATGCCTTAGCCAGGTCCAGGTAGGTGGTATGCACCATTTTCCCCTCATCTGTTTCCTTGGTGACTTTCTCAAAAAAGTATACCAGGGTTAGTAAGCATGTTATTCCCTTGACAAATCCAAACTGGTTTGGAGCTTGTGTCAGAAGGGTGCCTATGTCTTTGTTGATCATTTCCATGATAATTATTTCCATGAATTTGTATATTAGACTAGCCAGACTAATAGGTTTGTAGTTTCCAGGTCAGTTGATGGTCCACCCTTGTGAAGTGGGATAATCATTGTAGTCACCTATTTTTGTGGCACAAAGCCTGTTTTGAGGCTACAATTTAAAACTGACTCAAGTGGTCCTGATAGGTCATTTTTTCAGCTATGTAGGAGGCATCCTGGGATATTGTCAGGACCCACTGTGGCTGTGTTTTTGACCTTAGCGAACACCACCAGGACCTGCTCCCTGTTAATAGTTGGAGGAATTATGCTAGTAGGTATTTCATGGAGGAAGGCAGGGGGAAGTGGGAAGTAAAGTTTGAGCTGAATTTGTCAGCTAGCAAATTCACTTTGTCAGTTTGCTCAATGAAGGTGGCTCCACTAACCACTAGTTCACCTCACTGATGTGTGCTACCTTTGAGGTTTCAGACATAGCTGAAGGCCTTGTGGTTGTCTTTAACTTGTGAGGCTATCATGACCTTGTAATTGGCCTTGTTGGACTTGACTAAACAGGAAACTTAGAGCACTAATTAAATTAAAGAGAATTAGAGAGAATTGCTCTTCCTGATTTTAGCCATGACTTTTTCCTTTTCTTATATACCCTGTTAAGGTTAGAATTCCACCAGTGTGATTTGTTTTTAGAGTTTTTTTCGAGGGCTTACCTCTGTTATGTACAGTACTCTCTATACAGCCATTTACATAGTTGTACAGGGTCTCTGTGTACAATTCTGCATAGGTTATTCTGAGCTCTGGGTTGGGAGGGACTTTGAATTTTGATAAACTATTGCTTAATAGGATATAGTTTGCTTTGGAATAGTACTTAACTGTTACAGGGTTTGCTGAGGTTACTGAGTTGATTTTTTATTTCAAAGGAGACAGCTTGTTGGTCCTACCTCACCAGTGAGGATGTGACATGGGGTTGCAACTCTTCCCCATATTGGTGAGTACCAAGTCCAGTATGTTTGAACTTCTGGTGGGTGTGCACACTATCTGGACAAGGGTATTTATGTTAATAAAATCAATGAGGCAGTGTATGTTTCCCAGTCTATAGAGGGGTAGTTAAAGTCTCCCATGATTAGCGTATTTGGTTTAATGGGGGGTATTTCCTGTAGGTCTAGGTATGAGCTATGGGATTCTAGTGTCATAGTGGGTGACCTATAACTTGCTATGATATTGTTTGGCTCCTTTGTAGTGATTTGCATGTGGATAAATTTCAGGGCATTGTCCTGTTTAACCAACTTAGAGGTATGTTTGTTGCTAATATAGATTGAGACGTCTCCAGCTTTTGTCCCTTTCTATGCAGCCAGTGGTCTAAATTTGTGAAAAGCACTGCCCGAGGACTTTTGCAGATTTAAACCATGTCTGAATAATGGCACAGATGTATATCTTCTCCCGGGTAAGGAGAGCATGTAGGGTGTGGAGTCTGCTAGAGCAAAACTTAAACTACCTTGTCAAGGCAATTTCAAGTATTAGGGACCATTAGAATGCTATAAAGGCAGAATCAACAAATAAACCAAAAATAAGCCAGTAGCACTCTAAACAGTTAACTGAAGTGCAAAGCAATAAAATAAATATTTTATCTACCAAGGAAGGAACAGGATTAACTCAGGACCTCCTCAGAGTGTGATTAGGATGCCAAGGAGATGGGAGCTCAGGGAAAATGAGCAGGAGACAATTTGCAGTAAGGGAGATTTACTCAAGTGCAATATTGGTCTGCTGGGTGGACACTTAGTATTATGGAAATATGGAAAACAGTGTGTGGGAAAGGTCTTAAATGGTTACACAGCACACAGTACAATGAAAGATATGAGGGAGGGACTTTGGAAGTCAGATTGCATTAAGGACTGGAAGGCAGAGACAGCCTTTTAAAATCACAACAAGCAAGGGTGGTTTGGGAAAAAATTCAAACTGGAGCTCAAGTCTTGTGGTTTAGAATTTCAGAAACTTTTAGCAGATCACAGTCTTGCTACAACTATAAAATAAGCTGCAAGACATTCCATACTGGGGACAAAATATATTAAAAAGCTGCCTTTTGCATGTAATTCTGCTTATGGAAATAGAAGCACACTATAATCTATAAACAATGTTAAAATATTTCATTAATACACAATCTTCATACAAACATAAAGTAAGCTGCAAGACCAAGATCCTAGAACAAACTTAAAAAAATGCAAACAGATAAATGGATAAAAAGAAGAGAAGTACAAAAAAGTATCCCCACAGGTTAATGTAAAGGTAACTTAAATATTTAAGCAGAATTTAAATAAAAGCTTTCTTTCTTCCATTTTGATGAAATGTTTGTATCTCACACATCTCAGATTCTTGAACAAAAGAACCAGGGTGGATGTAGTTCTGTAGTAAATATAGCAGACATCATAGAGAGGAATTCAATCAGTTAACATCAATACTGCAGCTCAACGCTTGTGGTTATAATTTCAGAAACTTGTAGCTCAATGCCTCAGTGGGGGTAGGACAGACAAAAAGAACAGGGGAAAAACAGTAACAAGGTAAACAGAAAGGCAATGTAAAGCAGCTTTATGCAGATATATACATTTGTAAAGAGTACTAAAGCAAATCCTGGAGGATAATTCACAGTGCTGCCACTACAGCAATCCCGCCACAAATAAAGGCACTTGATTACTGGAATACAACTTTAAGTAGGTATATAAATCCATAAAAAGTACTTAAGCACACATCCTGGAGCCGAATTTACATTGCTGTCACTACTGCAAACCTACCACAGACTAGGGCACTAGACTATGCAGAAATTTATCAGTAACACTACTAAATGAGGCTCTAAATCCAGCAGCAGATCACAGTCCTGCCACAACTGTGAAAGAAGATACAAGATTCTCCAGACTGAGTTCAAAATAAAACAAAACCAACCTTTTACATTTAATTCTACTTACGGAAATATAAGTGCAATCTAATGTATAAACAATGCCAAAATCTTGCACTGATGCACACTCTTCACACACTACAAATGAAGCTACAAGACGAAGGTTCCAAAACAATCTAAAACATGCAAAAAGATAAATAGACAAAATGCAGAGACGCACAAAAAGGTATAGTCACACAGGTCACTAAAAATACAACTTAAAATATTTAAGCAGAATTTAAATAAAAAGCTTATTTTTTTCCTTCTGTTTTGTTACATCTCACACCTCTGAAGAAAAGTCTCTGGGTGAATGTAGTTCTATGCTAAACATAGCAGACTTGCTAGACAGGGATCCAATCAATTAAAGCCAATACTGGGGCTCATGTCCTGTGGCTAAATTCTTTTAGCTTAATGCCTCGGTGAGGGTGGGGCAGACTCAAGGAACAGGAAAAACAGTAGCAAGGTAAACACAAAGTCACTGTAACACAACTTTAAGCAGCTATATAAAACTATAAAAAGTACTGAAGCACACAACATGGGGCAGAATTTATAATATTACCACTACTGAAAACCTACCATAAGCTAGGCACCAGACCATGCAGAAATTTACCAGTAACACTGTATTAAATGACTAAATGAGTCTCAAATCTGGTAGAAGATCACGGTCCTGCCAAAACTGTAAGAGAAGCTGCAAGATTGTCCAGGCTGAGTTCAAAATATAAAAATGCTGCCTTTTATATGCAATTTTACTTATGGAGATAATAGTGTAGTATATTGTATGAATAATGCTAAAATCTTACAGTAATACACAGTCTTCATACAATTGTAAATTAAGCTATATAACTAAGATCCCAGAACAAACTAAAAAAATGCAAACAGATAAATTGTTAAAAAGTAGAGAAGTACAAAAAGGTAACACCTCTCGTCACTATAAGTGCAATTTTAAATATTTTATCACACTTTAAATATTTTGTTACACATTTTGATGAAAAACTTGCATCTCGCACCACTCAGACTGTTGAACAAAACATGTGGGCTGTAGCTCTGTGCAAAATGTAGCAGTCTTGCTAAAGAGGGATCCAGTCAATTAAAGCCAACACTGGAGTTAAAGTCATGTGGTTAAAATTTCAGAATCCTTTAGCCTAATGCTCATTAGGGGTGGAGGAGGCAGACCAGGGGAAAAAGTAGCAAGGTAAACAGAAAGTCAATGCAATGCAACTTTAAGCAGGTATATACAGCTTTAAAGAGTACTGAAGCATAAATCTTGTAGCAAAATTCACAGTACTGCCACAACTGCAATCCCACCACAGATTAAGACACCAAATTACTGTAATACAACTTTAAGCAGTTGTGTGTGTGTGTGTGTGTGTGTGTGTGTGTGTGTGTGTGTGTATATATATATATATATATATATATATATATATATATAGCACTATAAAAATACCGAAGGACAAACCTTGGGGCAGAGTTCACAGTATTACTATTTCTACAAACCTTCCACAGACTAAGGCACCAGACCACACAGAAATGTACCTGTAATGGTGTAATACATTACTAAATGAGTCTCAAATATGGCAGCAGATCACAGTCCTGCCACAACTGTAAAAGAAGCTCAAGATTATACAGACTGAGTTCAAAATACAAAAAAGCTACCTTTCAAGTGTAGTTTTGCTTATGGAAATAAAAGTGCAGTATTATGTATAAACAGCACTACAATCTTGGAGTAGTACAGAATCTTCACACAACTACAAATGAACAAATTATAAATGTAAACACATAAATGGACAAAAAAGTAGAGAACAAAAAAGTATCACATGTCCATCTAAGTGCAGCTTAAAATATTTAAGCAGAATTACTTTTTGATTAAAAGATTCTGTCTCATACCTGTTGGGGTCTTGCTACAGTAGGAGTGGGAAACAAGGGCAAAGTTGGGTGTCTTACAAGTAAATGTTGTCATACAAGTATGTTTCTCTGAACATCTCTGCATATATGTGTTTTGTTAAGGAGTCTTAGAAAATATTTAACTTTTCAAATCTGGCTAGAATAACAGACCTACTGGCCAACTACACTCAGGTCTCCCCTGGCACAAATAACAGTAGAGCATCCCTGACTCCTTGACTTAAAATTATACTTCATATGGGTGTTTCAGCCTTGGAGAGGCATTGAACCACTATTTGAAGTACTACATTTGAAATAGCTAAAATCACAATGAAAAATGTCATTGTAAAAAATCTGAAAAGTGATGTTTGTGTGTCCTTAGAGATGAAGCTAAACAGAGGCAATGATAAAAATGTGTACATCTAGAGCATTTTCTCACATCTGGTGACACTACAACTGGTACCCACAAAAATAGAGAGTGTCAGGGGTGTCAAGGCAATCAACATGGTTGGTGACAGCAGTGATTATGCAGTATATTTCATTGACCAGTATAAGTAACACATTGAAGAACCAAGGCTTTGATGATACCATCTGCCAGGTGTACTTCAGGGAAGAAGACAAGCTGAAATGGATGAATCTGAAAGTGAGAATTGTTAAAGTCTTTGGCCACTGTATAAAGGGGAGGTGCACATGAACACAATAAGAATAGAATAGAATAGAATGGGTTAGCACATGAAGACCTGAAAGGTGGCTAAGACAGCCATATGAGCGAATGCCTAGACTGAGTTCTAAACAGTCCAGTCCATGGCATTTGAGTAGTGCAAAAGTGTATTCTGTCCTATAAGGAAGAGGAGGTAATGTGAAATAGAAATAGCAAATATTAGGTGCATGCTGAAGGAGCTAATGTTTTAGTGGAAGGGTGCTGAGGCATTCAGCACATTCTTCTTTACATTTACATAATTTCGTATACATATTTATGTATTTTTCTTTATATTCATAGATAAGGAGCTTAAGATTCAATCTCATTTGAAGGAGGTGGCAGCTGGACAAAAAAGGTGACAAACGGTACCTAAATGTCTATAATGCCAAAGTGCTGATAGATTATTAAGTCCTAAGAAGATGGCAGCCAACTTGATACAGCACACAGATTACCCGTTCTGTGCCCAGAATACAGTACATATAGTAACTGTGGGCAAAATGTAATAAAGAAACTTGGTGACAGCTGTTTAGTCGCACGGTTTGTGCTGTTAAAAGGTCACAGCAACATGATGAAAGCTAGATTGCTATTACCCATACCTCTCAACTGTCCAGATTTTTGCCTTATATTTTTGGTCTGTTCTTCCAAATATTTGTGATATTTTTGCAAATCACTGAGAATTGAAGTCACCAAATAATGACACACAATTGAGTTTCAGACTTTATATCCTTCCAAAATACATGCTAACACAAAACCTGTTATTCTAGCAACTTTCTAAGCTTATAAGATTGATATGTAAAATCTGTCCCTTTTTTGCTCCTTTGTAATCCATTATTTTTAGCTTTGTCCAGATAGCTTACATTAATAGGTTGAGAGGTATGCCATAATGTTTACTTGTGGATTGTATTTAGTCAGTTTTCTCTGCCATGAGGCAGCCATGTTGGGTGGTTGTATATGATATAGCCCATAGCTTCAAAGAAATATTCAAACCTCTTCACCATAATAATGTACAGTAAACTCTCAGTTGACCTGAACTCAAGCAACCAGAACTCTCAAACAACCATAAAAAATGAAGAAATGCAGTACAATTTTCATGTGCTGCACTTTGCCCCCCCCCCCCCCCGCAGCAGAAGCATACCTTAGATTTTTAGAGTTTTAAAAAGGAAGATAGGAAATTCCCTGTCTCCCCAACCTAACAACAAGTGAAACCAAACAAATAGTATAGGGTACAGTGTTAGTCAGGCCTATTTTTAATAGTAACTCTCAAGCAACCAGAAACTACAGTTATCCAGCATATACCAATCCCCATGGGTGCAGGTTATCTGAGAATTTACTGTAATGGTTCAGAAGAGGAGAGGAAAGAAGTATAGGTGGATGCAGTATCTCCCCATCAACAAACTGGACATAAAGAATGGCTGAGTTAGCATTTGATTAAGATGAGAAGAAACAAAAAAAATCATCTTATGAGCTACAGACTTTAGCAGGAAGAGAGGGAAATATATATCCAGTTAGAACTTCAAGAGACGCATCTTAGTGGGGAAGGTGAAATTTCAGGTGGAATATCATGCCATTTGAGACTTATGATTCCTAAAGGGAGCATGTCAACTAGATGGGGCAAATGGTAGTTAATGTCGAATTCAGATTCAGAAGCGAAAAACAGAAGTTCCCTTGCAACCAGTTATACTAGATATATTCAAAAATATAATATACAGCCTGTTCAGACTTCGAGGATATGATATTCATCATTTACAGACATCATGGATGCACTTTTAAATGGAATGGAATATTGTTGTACATCATACAGTAATAATTTGCAGATACTGAACTAGAATGTTGGAAGTAAATAATAAACTACACATGAATTCATCACTGTTTTATTTTCCTTAATCTGAACTGAGTTTCAGAAAACTACACCTTTTCCCTTCTGGTCGGTTTTGTGTTCAGTAGTATGTGGTTTCTTCCCTGTACCGTTAAAGCAGACTCCATTTCAAGCAGATCATGTTGTTCCTCTAACTTTTCAACAATGCCATTTAGGTCAGCTGAATTCTGAGGTTTGAAATCCTTCCAGAAATTTCAGTTGTCATTCATGACAATAGCCACTATCGTGACTGCTCAGTACAGTAGAAAGTGACGCAGTACTTCACCCTGCCACATATCAGCCATTGCAATCTGATACACCTGGAACAAATGCAAAACCAGGTATGCTAAGGAGTAATACCTGAAATAGCAGAACCTCATCTGCCAGATTAGCAGCCGTGCCACACATATTTGTACTGATGCAACAGTTTAACTTCTCCAGTCTCACATATACACACACACACACGCGCATTCAGATACCTCAAATGCTGCATTGTTAAGGTCTGTTCTTTGCACTAACATACAGACATACAGAATGCACAATTACACACCGATCTCTTCAGTTTTAATATTAACCAATGAACTCAGCAGAGAAAATAAAAGCCTTCTTTAAACTTATTCTCTTAAGAGTTTGGTCTTCTCATAAACATCTCCCTCCTCATCCCTTCATAAGACGTATTGAAAAAGCCCAGATCAGCTGGTGAAGTCAAGTTCCCCATAGTGTTTTCTAAGCAGACATTTGCATATATCCATCAGTGGAATCTTGCTGTGTATAACACGTTCTGCAAGTCTCATCATTTCCAGGTAACCAATCCTTTTAACCTAAATTTCAGTTATAGCATGTCTGAAGGAAAAATAAAACCAAGTATTGTAACACAGTACAGGCTAAATTAACAAGTATAAACTATTGTCTTTATAGACATATAGATTTAATTTCAACAGAGTCTTTTATTTGATTATTGAGTTAGCAAATCAGTGAACAGAAAAAAATACTACTGAACAATAATCATACCTTAATGTCCTTCGGTTGTTAACAAAGAGTAAATAAAAATAAATTAATTCATTAAAAATAAATATATAATTATATATATACTTACACTTATGCATGTATGTGTGTATGTACTGTAATCTAACATTTTATGATTTGCCACAGTAGGAAAAAAAGGACTCAGAACTGCAAAATAAAATTAATATGTATGCAACAGTCACTTGGTAATATTATCAGTCCGGTGATTCTCAATGTGCTTACAGCAGTTTCCTTCATGACAGATTGGACTGAGTGTGTTACTAGAGAAAAGTAGTACTTTTCCTTGTTGTGGTTCTCTTCCTTTTGGCTAAGAACTTGTGTAGTGTAGTTTACCCAGGCATGCATTGTATATACCTATCTGCACCACTTTTCTTAGGATAGAAAAGGCTATGGTAATGAGCTCTGTATAGACTAATAGTATTCCTAAGTCACAGAGAAACCAGCAACACTGTGTCGGAAAAATCTTAGTTCTTCACTATAAAGAAAGGTGAAAAAGTGAAAATAAAATACACACATACTATAAACACCAAATACACTCCTGAGGCTCCAGAGGTTAAAGTATAAAACAAACTAAAAAAAAAAAAAAAACTAATAAGGTACAAAGGAACTCAACCAAAATGCTTGTTGAGTAGATTCTTTTAATATCTGCTTTTGTAAAACTTAATCGGAAAACGTGCAGTTAAAAATAAACATCCTTTATACACCAATAGACATTTTTAACATAATTGAAGAAGGCTTTGTGGTTATCCTTCACCTGGGTGGCTATTTTCCTCATATCTGGCTTTGATTGATTTGATCAAAGTCAAGATTTCCTTGTTTAGTTTAGCATGACAGTTTTTGACATCTTGAGAGTTGGATTTATTTTTATATGCAATAAGTCTTTTTTCCTTTATTATAAAACTGTTTATATTTTGGTTCCACCACATGGGGTTTATTTTTTTAATTTGACATTGTATTTATTTCTGAGGAGGGCAAATGAGTCTATGCATCTATTTAAATGTAAATGAAAAAACGAGCAGGCAACGGATTCTTCAACACTTTATTCTTGTAAGCGCTTTCACTGACACCAGTGTATCAGCTTCTTCAGACTAAATAAAACAACTTGCTCTCAGTCTCCTAATTTAAAACTTCTTCAAAGCCAATGAATTTATAGCCACAAAAATTATGTCATCATATACCGTTTTTTTCTTTCAGCTATCTGCTTCTTTCATCCCCTCCCTTCTTTTTCTCATTTCCAGCTCACCTGAGTTCCCTTTTCATAAGTGTCCCTGTGACTCTTTCTTAAAATAGAAATATATCTATTTTTTTTCTCAACTTCTTACAATGCCGCAATACACTACCCTAGTTGTTTATTTAACTTGACTTTTTGTCTCCTACTAAGCCTCATACTGAACTCTATTGCTTATGCTTATATAACTTGTAGCAGGTTTAATGTATGTTCTATAGTATTGTATAATGTATGTTCTATAGTATTGTATAATTTTGTGTTCCTGCACTGTGTGACATTTTTAACTTGTTTTAGTAGATTGTAGCGGAGCTTTTCTCCTCGGGCCTCCACTGAAAATGGACATGTATCCAGTTGGACTAGCCCGGTTAACAAATGTAAAATAAATAAAATAAATAAATAAACATTCAAAATTAAAGCAACATTGCCTATTTTTAAAGTTTAAAGTGCTATCTGCTATAAAAAACATTCCTATTATGGGAAGGAAAGAAAAAACTTTTACAGACATTATTTAAAATAAAAAATGACCATGTATGTCTAAATCAACAAGTTCTATACAATCTAAAGAATATTAGCACTCTCGTTGTACAAAAGCCATACAGAAATGCATACATATTAAACTCTAAACTCTAGTAAATTATGTATCACAATATTAAAATCTGATCATGTATTAAATTCACAAAAAGAACCAAACGAATACGCTAAATTTAAATAAACACACAGGTTATGTGTCTTATTCGTAAACCTAAAACACATATAAAATCTATTTTATCGCATGTAAATAATATAAAATCATATACTCAGTTCTATGTTATTTCTAAGGTCCACCACATGTTTATGCATTCTATTAAATAGATAAAATCCTGAAAGAAGTTTGATTATTATTATACCGAAAAACCACCAAAGTCCGAAAATCAAGCATGTTTTATGAATGCAAAATACAAACTCGTCGAGACAGAAGATGTCATCAGGGGACCATAGTATTTGTATGCATATTACAGAACATTACTACCTAGTGAGGGCCTTCAGTTTTAATAAACATTTAATAGATAGGGCCTCATTCATTCCAGGGAAAATGTGTGCTGCTGTTCTAACTTGCCATTCTAGTTCTGCTTATTCCAATCTGAGTTCCCAAGGTCCACCTCTCTGTTTAAACTCCATATGTTGTAATACCACAAATGTAAAACGGTGGTCAGGAAAAACTGAGCTGTGTCTAGCTAAAGCATTAGTGTTTATTTTATTAGTAATGCTATACTGGTGTTCATAAATCCGTGATTTTATCTTCCTCTCAGTTTTTCCTATGTAAAATGCCTCACGTTGGTCGCAGGTAGCTGCATAGACTACCCCCCGAGAATCACAGTTATATCTACCATAAATGTGGTATTCTCTGTCTCTGATTTTTACTTTGTTATTTTTATGTGCCTACATTGATGGCATCTGCCACAATTATTCATGCCCAACTTCCTTCTAGAAGTTCTGGAGGACCTTTCAACTAAACATTTCAGGTTCGAACCCTTTCTAAAAGTCAATTGTGGAGTTGAACTTAAGGAATTTCTAAGTTGGGTTTCAACTGAAATGAAAATCCAATTTTTTTAATAATCTCCCTAATGACACAAGCATCTATTGAGAAGGTGGTTACAAATCTAATGGGTTGGCTAGGAGCCTGAATGCTTCTAATACTAAGGGGCAATTCACTCTGTTCTACTATGGAACTCATGTCATAGCCTTTACGTAACAAGGGTCTAAAATGGCCCAAGACTCTTTTCCCAATAACTTCCTCAAAAATTAATTCAATAAAGGCACTTGGGTAGCCTCTCTTACAGAACATAGTTTTTAGTAGTTCACATTCTAAAATAAAATACCCATAGTCTGAAACCATTCTGGCTGCCCTTACTGCTTGTCCTTTTACTACTGCTTTTTTTTTTGTGCAGTGGGTGGCACCTAGTAAAATGTAGGAATGAATTAGAGTATGTGGGCTTGCGGTAAATGGTGGTTCTAAACCGGTGGTTGGAATTATCCTTCCTGAGGTGTATATCCAAAAAAATCAATTTGCTTGGTCCCCACTTGAAAAGTAAAATCCAAAAAATGTGTAAAGGATTTAATTTCCGTAATAAAAGACTGGATCAGAGCAACCTCCCCATTCCACAAAAAGAACATGTCATCCTGGTACCTAGTGTACCAGACAACATGTTCCTTGAATGGTTGGTGGTTAAATAGAAAGGATCTTTCCCAGTACGTCATCACACTGTTTGTGAAACTACTACCACATGAAGCTCCCATTGCCACACAACTTTTCTATAGAAAAAGTTCATTATTAAAATAAAGGAAGTTATTGGATAATACTATTTCTAAAAGTGTTTCTATGACATAAATCTCCTGGTTATCTAAACCTTTAAGATGAAGGCACTCCCAAATCCATTCAATGCCAAGCTGTTGGGGTATTACAGTGTATAAATCCTTGACATCTACCGTAAGAAAAACTAAATTCTCATTAAATTCTAAATTGTTGATAGACTCAAGGAAATGCCAAGAATCATGGCATATTTGATCTTCTAATTTCAACACTGGTTTCAATTTAGAGTCAATGTATTTGGCACATGCATAAGAAATGGAGGCCCCTACCATCAACAATGGGTCTAAAAGGTGGATTAACCAAATTTTTGTGTATTTTAGGGGCCCCAAAAAGCACCGGGATCATAGGTGCAGGCATGGTTAGGTAGTGGAACATATCTACACCAATGATCCTTTCCAGAAACAAATCTGAAAGGGTAGCATTTATTTTCCTGTAAGCTCCATGAACCTAATTAAGGCTAACCTTTTCATATACTGCACCATCTAACACCAAATACATCCTCCTAACATAATCATGTCTGTCCATAAACACTAGTCCTCTGCCCTTATCGGGTTTCATAACTCGAACTTGGCAAATATTCAGTAAGTCAATAAAGTCCTTCTCTTCAGCCAATATGTTCTTGTAATTGTTTAGATGACAACTATTGTGAAAAAACATTCTTCTGAAGTCTATTTCACATGCTTTTTCAAACTGACACAAGATATTTAGGGGAGGGTTAAACAAGCTTGAGACCCTCAGACTGTCTGTAAGTGTTGAGTGGACTCCCATCAACAACTGTAAATTCAATTTATGGACAAACAATTTCAAGTCAATGATAAGCTTGACCAGATTAGCTCTCCTATCCGGCATGAAAGTGAAACCTTTAGAAAAAAAGTCTACCATCTCTTTCCCCGCATTTAGGAACTAAAGTTGAAGATTTTAAAGTCTTCTTCAGAACTAGTAAGAATGATAGGGAGCTCTGCTGTTACCTCCTTCTTCGGTTGTGGTGTTTCCTGTTCTGCCATTGCCTCCTGTTGTTCCCCTGTCCATTCGAATGGAATTGTTGGGAAGCATTGGGCTCCCGATAATACCTGCTGTTCACTGGTATTCCTGTGGGTGCCTGTGTCTTGTGTTGGATGTTGGGGAAAATGGCATTGTAGATTATTCCTTATACGCTCACTGCGCCGAACAGGTTGTGCCGAATCCATAAGCCCTTCATTTATCAAATCATTTGTGTTATCAGACTGCTTTTATCACCAGTAATTGAGATGCATACAAACTGGTCCATGGAGTTTGTATTGATGAAATTCAGAAATCTCTGGGCATACATATATGAGGATGTATAAATCTCCCAATTTATGGAGGAATATTTGAGGTCTTCTAGAAGAATGGTGTTTGGCTTAATACATTGAGAATCCATACACGTTAGGTAGGACGTATGCTTCGAGCTGGACACAGATGGTGGCCTATAATGATATGATAAGGGGTTAATAAAAAGTTGGATGTGGAAAAGTTCCAGGTCATTATCTTGTCTAACAAGTCTGGATCTGAAAGTTTTTTTAAGAATATGGAAAAAACACCTCCTTTAGTACCTTCTTTTAATGTGGGCCGGAACATGTGATAGATACTGAAACCCTGCTTTCCATGGTCTTGAACCAGGTCTCCATGATGAAGTATAAATCAATGTTTTTAACTAGTCTGGACCCGAATGTTTTTTTTTTAAGAATATGGAAAAAACACCTCCTTTAGTACCTTCTTTTAATGTGGGCCTGAACATGTGATAGACACTGAAACCCTGCTTTCGATGGTCTTGAACCAGGTCTCCATGATGAAGTATATATCAATGTTTTCCAGGGTAAGGAGTACTTGTAGGGAATGGAGTTTTTTGTTAAGGCTCCAAGCACTGACCAGCAATACCTTAGTGTTATCCAGATTCTGTTTTACTTATGTTGGGAAATTTAAAAGACTGGCATTGCCTAAAAATTGCACAATGGGGGGTAGACTAGGATTTTGCTAATATATGAAACCCTTAAGGGGAGAGGTGTATTCATCTTTGTTGGGACCATCTATTATCCCTTCCCAGGCTGATATATAATACCCCCACTGAAAGGCACCAGAAGCTTGCAGCATTACTATTGGTGATGGTAGAATGCTGCTCAATGTTAGGTTCATACCAGCTTCAGACACACATTCTGAGAACTCTGTCATGTCACTCTTCATCTAGTCCAGGGAGGTACATCTCAAGTTATTTAATTACACCTGCAAGTACTATGACTGTAAGATGTGGCAAATCTAACATGGCCCTCTCTTTGCACACCCTGGTGAGTGGTTCACCACAGTGTCTCACAATGGAATCACCTAAAACTAAGATATTGGATTGTGTGGAGGTTTAGCTTATGTTTTTTTGAACTGAGTCAGTTTGACTCTTAGTTGTATGTTTCATAGTGGGAGCTGCATGTGCTATGTGTGTGTGAGGTTGCTGAGGGTACTTGCTTCTTAGGTTACATTTAGGAGGGCTTTGTGGTTTAGGCAGGTTATCTAAAGGAGCCTCAGTATAAGTAGGAGCATGTGTTTGGTCTAAGTTGTGTGTGCTTTGTTTAGTGTTGGGTTGTGTGGCACTGACATCCAGCTTGTTATAAATTCCTTTCTTACTTAACTTTCATTTTGTTAGTTTGTTTTAGTGTGGCAATCATTAGGCAAACCTCTCAGAATTCAGGTTAAATAATTCATGTTGAACAATGTGGAACAGAGGTAAACCACCACCACCAGCACACACACACACACACACACACACACACACACACACACACACACACACACACACACACACACACACACACACACTCATACAAAATTAATACCACAGAAAATGAAGCTGCACACATTTGCAACCCAAAAACTTTTGGCTGTGTTTCTAATCTGAGCACCACACTCTACAATAGCATACTTAAACTTTCAAATAATGTTTAAACAAGACTACTTGTGTGCCATACTGTTACAACACCACTTCTGCCTCATATATACAGTCTGAAAAATGCAGCTGTATTTAAATAAATAAACAAAATAAATATTTACCCCCCCCCCCACCATGCTATTTTAAAGAGGCTATGCTCACCTATAGTAATCTTTTCAGAACTTCAGCTTGCACACGGTTTAGTTATTCTTTCCTTTTTATTTTGGTTTCCTGTTTCTAATATATGGTAAACAGAAGAAAAAATATTTGAAGCAATAATGATAGTAAATACATTTATTCATTCATATTGTTATCACCAAACTCAAACTGAATAAATTCCATTTTCTTTGCAGGCTTTGGGAGAAAAGCTCCACATTTACAGTTCAAATGTTAGTAGTGTACTGTACAATTGTGATGACTAGACACTAAGGTAATTAAAAATGTTTTGCTAGGTGTGTGTGTGTGTGTGTGTGTGTGTGTGTGTGTGTGTGTGTGTGTGTGTGTATATGTATATGTATATATATATATATATATATATATATATATATATATATATATATATATATATAGGTTCATACTAGGCTATCTGCCCTAGGGCATTTATAAACCTAGCCAAAGTGTGTTTGGCTTTCGCCACCCATTTTAAATGAATTTTGCTATGCCCATTTTTGAGGTTAGTATACTGTGCCTCTGTCTAACAGTGACACAGAAGTGATACCCGGGGTAAACCGACGATCTCTCATCCACTCATCAAGATTCCTCTTGAAGAGAGTCAATGAAGGACTCTGCCTAACCTGTACTGGGATTTTATTCCAGAGTGAAGGGAGCCTCTGGGTTATGAATCTGTCCCTCCAGCATGTCCTATTTCAGTGCTGAGGTTCAAGTCTCTCGAGCGCGTAGCTCGAGGGGATTTGGATTTTCTGAGGTGCAGCATGTCCATTAATTTCGGGTTGGACATGGCTTTATATGTCAGGCACAGATCGCCTCTGAGCAGGCGGTATGCCACTGAGTAGAGCTGGAGTTTCTTTAACCGGGCAGCATATGGCATCTGTTTGAGCCCTTTGATCCTCTTGGTGAGGTACTTTTGGGGTCTTTTCAGTTGCTGCAGGTGTCTGGTGAGGTATATCCCAAAAGGGGCATTGTACTCAATTATGGGCCTGATGAGAGAAGAGTAAAGAGGCACGATGACCTCCCCTGATCTAGATGTGAATCCCTTCATGATTAGGTGGGCTATATAAAATGTTTTTCTAACCACTTTGGCCACGTGGTTTTCAAATGAGAGATTGCTATCAACTTGGGTCCCCAGGTCCCTAATTACTTCTTCCAGATTAATGGATTACCACCTATGTGGTAATTTGTGGGCACTTTGTTTTTGCCAAAGGGGATGACTATACACATTTTGGCGTTTAGCTTGAGGCCATGGCTCTGGCACCAGTTGTGTGTTTCTATGAGGCCTTTTGTAGGATGCTTGTGTCGGCTGGAGAGTCGATTATGGCGCCTAGTTTGCAGTCATTTGTGAACTTGGTCAGCCACAGTCCTTCCGTTTTGGCCTGTACCTCCGAGAAATATATACTGAACAAGAGAGGTCCCAGGACTGAGCCTTGTGGGACACCACTTGTAACTGGTTTGGAGTCTGACATGGCTCCAGCAATTCTAACCATGTGGGTTCTGTCCTTGAGCCAGTTTGCAACCCATCTAGTGACATAGGGGTTTATATTTAAGCTGGTGAGCTTATCTATAATGCCCGAGTGGGGTATTGTATCGAAGGCTTTTGCGAGGTCCAGGTAGGCTGTGTGGACCACCTTCCCCTCGTCAATGGCCTTGGTGACTGTTTCAAATTAACTGACCAGGTTTAAGAGGCAGGATCTGCCCTTAACAAAGCCAAACTGGGTAGGATCCAGTGTCTGTAGGTCCCCAATATCTTTATTTATGAGGTCCATGATGATCCTTTCCATAGCTTTGCAGACCAAGCTAGTCAGGCTTATGGGGCGATAGTTTCCAGGATCCGTTGAGGCACCACCTTTGTGGAGAGGGACCACTGTTGCTCTACGCCACTCTTTAGGTGCATATCCTGTAGTAAGACTGAGATTGAACAGTAGTTTTATGTTTGGGTTTAGCTCTTCTTGGAGTTCATGTAGGACGCAGCCCGGGACACCGTCTGGTCCCATTGATGCTGTGTTTTTTGCTTTGGAAAGGGCGGCTCTTACTTGAGCATCTGAGATGTCAGAGGGGCAGCACTCTGCTGGGATAGATATTTGCCCTTTTGGTGGGGGGGGGGGGAGTTTGCGCTGAACCTGTCAGCTAGGATGTTGGCAATGTCTGTGGGTTCGGTGTATTTTTTGCCATTTTGGACTAATTCTGAGCATATCTGGGAATTCCCACCCAGGTTCCTAACATAACCAAAGAAAGTCTTGTGATTATCCTTAGTGTCCTGTGCAATTTTTCTCTCGAAGCTGGCCTAGACGATTTTATGAGTGCCAGTGGTTTTTTTGCTAATACTGATCAGAGATGCCTTCCCTTTTTGGGATTTTGCTCTATTATGTAGTAGCTTCCTCCTTCTATTGTATAGTTTGTTTATGGCTGGGGTCCACCAGACAGGACGCTTGCCTTTGGAGGATTGGGTCTTGGTTTTATTTGGGATTGCATGATCCATGCATTCCTGAAGGTGTTCATAGAATGCGTTTATAAAGGATTCTGCGGTCTGGGCCGTATTTTCCACAAGCCCGGGGGCTTTGAAGGATTCCACCTCAGTTTTGAGGAGTGTGAAATTTGCTTTAGAGAAGTTTTTCACTGTGGTTTTCTGGGCAGGGGGTGGGGTCGGGATGTGAATATCCAGTGAGATTAGTTTATGGTCTGATCTTACCAGTGAGGGATACACTTCTGGTCTGGAGCATAGAGCCCCCATGTTGGTGATGATCAGGTCCAGTATATTTTCCCCTCTTGTGGGAGTGATAACAAGTTGTTCCATAGCATTTGAGTTTATAAATTCTAGGAACCTTTGGGCTAGGGTGTTGGAGCTAGAGTAATGCTCCCAGTCTATGTTTGGGTAGCTGAAGTCGCCCAATATAATGGTGTTTGGAGAGACCTTCCTATTTTCCAGTGTTCTCAGGAAGGCCAAGTGGGGCTCCTGGGTTTGGGAGGGTGGTCTGTAGCAGGCTATAAACTGGAAGGCAGTTTTACCCACTGTTAGTTGCACATGGATAGTCTCTGATGCTTCGTGCTGTGCCACCAACCTGGAGGTGTGGGTATCTTTGACGAATATTGATACTCCCCCTCCTTTTGTGGTTCGGTCCAAGTTTTGGGGCCGAAAATCATGGTATGAGGTATAACTTGGTAGTGCTGGGGTGTTCCCGGGAGCCTTGAACCAGGTTTCTGTTACTGCACAGATATCAATGTTCTCCATGCTAAGGAGAGTTTCGAGTGCGTGCATCTTGAGGTTTAGATTTCTGGCGTTGAGTAGCATTACTCTTAGTTTCTTATCCCTTGTGATACCTATGGAGGTAGGTTTGTCTTTTGAGCCTTGCCTAAAAAAGGCACTATGGGGGTGGCAAGAGCCTATGCCAATATCCGAAAGCCCAGGGGTGACAGGTGCAAGCCGACCCTAGCAAAGCATCGTGGCTTGTCATGCATGTCATCCCAGGCTGACAGGCCTTGTAAAGGCTCCAGGGCCATTATAGATATATATATTTTTTATGCTTCCATTCAGACTGCAGCTTCACTGTGAATGAACTTTTTCAATGGATAATGAATATACAAATAGATGAAACTTTTATATTCAGTTAAAAAATATCTGACAAGTTACATGATAAAAAGCAATGCAGAAATAAAATTTCTCTTAAAACCCATTTTTTACATGTGCAAAGTATATATATCTGGCTTAAGGCACCCTATGATTCTTGTGTATTTTATTTTATTTTTATTTTTGTTCTATTTAAACTGTTTTTTGGTTGAAGTTAAAAAGAAAATTTATTTCTGTGTTGGTTCACATGATTTTCAGTTGCATATAAAAGTTTCTTTTATTTTTCTTTTTGTTATTGAAAAAGCTCGTTCAGAGAGAATCCACTGTCTGGATGGTGGCATAATAAATGATCCTGGATTTCTTTTTTGTTTTTGTTAGTATTGATTTCATCTCCATGCACCTTTTTTTCCTCTCATGCCTCTTTTTGGAGTGTGTGTGTGTGTGTGTGTGTGTGTGTGTGTGTGTGTGTGTGCCATTTAATCTAAAGACAGAATATTTAAACACAAATGATATACCACAACTGATCTAAACACTCCTCATTTAACACAGTGTATCTAAAAAACAGAAAATGTTTTTTGGAGGCGGCAACCCCCGCATCCCCCTAACTTACACATAACTCTGCAGTTGCATTACAGTGGAAGACTGGAACAAAACACTGGAAGTGCACAATCCAGCACACTATGATGATGCAAACTAATAATTCATTATTTATTTGATTTATTCATTTATTATTTATTTATTTGACCGTTTTGAACCACAACACAAGCTTTAATAGATGAAAATGCATCATGGTCTTTCAGTCATAGGTTCATAGGTGTGTACTAGGCTAATGGCCCTGGAGCCTTTACAAGCCTAGCCCATAGGATTACCCTAGCATCGTACCACCCAACATTAGTTCCCAGTGCCTATATCAAAGTAGATCCACTGGAGTGATCCCCAGGGTGAATTTTCTATTTCTCAACCACTCATCAAGATTTTTCTTGAAGAGAGCCAGTGAGGTGCTCTGTTTGACTTGTATGTGAAGTCTATTCCATAGCATGGGCAGTCTCTGGATTATAAACCTGTCCCTCCAGCACATTCTGTTGATTGTGGTAATGAGGTTGAGGTCTCTGGAGCATGTAGTGTGGAGTGATTGGGATTTCTTTAGATGTAGCATTTCTAACACAGCTGGGTCAGACATTGCTATGTGAGTCAAGCTGAGATCGCCTCTAAGTAGGTGATATGAGACAGAGAATAGTTGGAGGGTTTTTTCTGTTCATATAAGACAAGTGTTTAAAGCCTGGGATCCTCTTTGTGAGGTACTTTTATGGCCTCTCCAGTTGTTGCAGTTGTCTAGTAAGGTGCAGGCCAAATGGGGCATTTTACTCGATTGGCCTAATGAGGGAAGGGTAAAGGGAGACAATGACCTCTGTCTTCCTGGATGCAAAACCCTTAGTAATGAGATGTGACACATAGAAGGACTTTCTGACCACAGTGGCAATGTTGTGGTCAAAAGTGAGGTTGCTGCCAACCTGTGTTCCCAGATCTCTTATAACACCTTCTGTGTTCAGTGGACTACCATTGATGTGGTATTTCATGGGAACTGGGTTTTTCCCAAAGGGGATGATGACACACTTTTTGGCATTGAGCTTAAAGCCATGGTTCTGACACCAGCCGTTGGTCTCAGTGAGGCCTTTCTGTAGGATGTCAACATCACTTGGGGAGTTAATAATAGCTCCCAACTTGCAATTGTCTGTGAACTTTGTCAGCCAGAGTCCCCTCGTTTTGGCCTGGACTTCAGAGATGTAGATACCAAACAGGAGAGGACCCAGGACTGAACCCTGTGGGACTCCACTCATGACTGATCGACAGTCTGACTTGGAGTCAGCTACTTTCACACTGTGGGTTTTATAATTTTTTTCCTTTGCAATATTTTATTCAATTAAAACTGAATATGGATTCCTTAAATGAGTATGCAATTAATGATTTGCTAATGCACAAGTATCTTGTACAGTGTAATAAATGCTATGCATATTTAAAGGTAACAGCCAGTAACACTGTTGATCTTTGTTCCTCGTGTCAAAAGTTGGATGATTTGCTTACCATTGTTAGAAGCAAATCTCGACTTAATGATGATGATTGCTCATGTGCAATTGGCATGGCTTGGAGAACTGTTGTTACATATATTAATGACTGGACTGTTGAACTAAATAATGTTAGGCATAGAACAAATAGAACAGATTTAGGAAATGATGCATCTATTTTCTGCAAAGAACATTTAACTCCTATGAAACATGATGAGGCCCCTGAGAACTATGGAATTGGTGATGCAAGTACTCAGCAATCTGAGGATCCGGTTTGTTTAGAAGGAAACAAAAAAGAAAGAAAGGAAAAAGTTCTCAACAAATAACAAGGAAGAAAAATAAATTGATTAATGACTGTAAAGGAAAGAGAATACATAGTAAAAAGGACACTGCTTTGTTATGTAACACACAGGTTACAGGAAATTATGATATTATTATATCAGAAAACCCTCAGTCTACAGAAAAAGGCATCACCTTTCCAATGGAAAATGTAGAAAAAAGAGGCAAGGGGCAGGTGAAAAGGAAGAAATCAAAACTGAACGTGGAAGGATTGAAGAACATTACTGTAAGAAAAAAGAAGAGAAAGACAGATGTTGACTACATGGCTAAAGCTGTGGATTTACAATGATGAGAATGTAATACGCATTGAAAACAGTGGAATTAATAAGACTAATGGTGATGAAGATCTATCCTTCATAACAATTGATAGAGCAGAAATGACTGTATTAGAAGCTGAAGATTCTTCAGAGATGGTCAGCAAAGATATTCTTGTAATTGGAGATTCAGTTATTAGAGGAACTGATACTTATATTTGCAGAGATGATAATGAACATCAAATAGTGTTATGCTTGTCAGGAGCAAAAATAGAAGATGTGAAACAAGCCTTGGAATGCCTTAATGTAAGGAAGTATGGATCTGTTTTTATTCAAGTTGGTACAAATGATGTCACCAACAATGATTCTCTGACTGTTAGTCGGAAACTGATAGCCTTCCTAGATAGTATAGCTTTTGCTGGTGTTAGGACATATTTTTCACAAATCACCTATAGAGAGGATAGCTCACTGTGAATGAAAAGATTTTTTGGATAAACACCTACATGGAAAAAATGTCCTGTTTTAAAAAATGGAAATGTGTAGAGCATCCAAGCCTTCTTTAGGGCACACGTGTTCAGACAGGATGGTGTGCATTTGTTTAGATCAGGGAAGAGAATTTTTGCAGCAGATATTTTGCAATATTTTGCCAGGTCAAAAATGTAACAGTTCACAGATAGTGACATTTGATGGATCTCTGATAGTTGTTAATGCTAGGAGCATTAATAATAAAGTTTTTTTATTAGAAAATTTGCTGTGTTCCCACAAGGTTGATGTTATAGTTTGTGAAACATGGTTAAAGAACAACGACTGGAGACCAGTTCTATCAGGGTATAAATGTTTTTACTGTAACAGACATTCTAACAAAAAATCAGGTGGAGGTGTTATGATAGAGATTAAAGATAGCTATGAGACTTGTGATTTTTACATGTTCAGTGATAACACCAATACTATTAGACTGTGTAACTGTGACAATAAAGACATCCCTGGAACATATAACAATTGTTAGAGTGTACAGACCACCAAAGTCAAGTGCAGATGACCTAGAGGAATTCATACATTTCTTACATGAAACACTGGAGGGAAGAATAATATTAGCTGGGGACTTAAATTTACCAGAAACAGACTGGAATAATATTGATTCAACAACATTAGTAAAAAAAAATATTCACAGAGTATATTCAGGAACAACAAATGCTTCAGATTATAAAAAAAAACTACCAGGGGACAGAATATACTAGATATTGTTTGTGTTCCCAAAGAAATTACTGTAACTTCAAGTCGTTTTACCACCATTGATGTACAGTAATCATAGGGTTATAAAGGTTAATTTGTTGCTAGATAATTCTGCCAAACTGAAATCTAAGCCAATGCACAGAAGGTTAATTACATATTATAGGGAAGCAAAACAGTTACTATATAAAACTAACTGGAGTGAGGTGTTCAGTGGAAAAACTGCAAATGGAATGTGGAAAGTTTTGAAAGAGAAATTGTTTGAGTGCAAAAAGTCAAAAAATGTTTAACATCAGGATCTGGGCACGCAACATCAGGGGGGTATATTTCCATAAGAAGAGGATACCTGATTAAGGTGAGAGACAACAAGTATAAGAAATGGAAGAGACATCGAACTACAACTTTGAAAACTGAAATAAACGAGCTGGACAAACAGATTAAGCACAGTGTTAGACAAGATCAAGAAAAATTTGAAGAAAATTTATATAAAGATATTCAGATATTCCAGTTCAATAATGCTGAAATTCATATCTCAAAACTACAAATTAACAAAAACAAAAATGTAAACATTGTCTGTGTCTACATTCCCCCAGGGAGGAGCACAGAAATCTTAGAAGACTTCTTATATTGGTTATCCAATAACCAACCCCAAGAAACAATTGTTCTTGGGGATTTCAACACTGACTGGAACAGTTGCTCTTGGGAAACCCCACAACCCACATAAACCTCTATTTATTTACTCAAGTCATAACCTCCCCCACCAGGACAGGAAAACCCAATAACAAGGAAAGTATACTAGACTGGATACTCAATATCCATCTTCATTCATTATAAATCAGGCACTTTGCCTGATGACCTAAGTGACCACTGTCTCACCTATGTAATCAAGCTCAAAGTAGACTGCTCCTACCAACCCATCCATAGAACATTAAGAAACAACAAGAATTTTATTCTCTCCAAGTTTCAAAATGAACTTAAGGCATGCAGCTGTTCAGTACTAAAAAGTCTCCCCCTAGATGAAGCAGTAGCATACTTTAACACCAAATTCCTTGCTATTCTTAATTCCCATGCTCTCAGCCACTCTATTAGAACCAAAGTTAATATTGCGCCATGGCTTTCTAAAGATACCAAAACCAAAATTTCACTCAGAAACAAAGCACAGGCCACCTACCAAAAAGAAAAGCTCCACTTGATCAACTAAGATGCAGACAGCTAAGGAATGACACAAAAAAATCCATAACATTAGACAAAAAGAACCATTACTACCATCTACTGCAAAAACACCAAAACAAACCTCAAAAGTTCTGGGCAGGAGTAAACAAAAAACTCCACCTAGACCAAACCACCACTCCACCCCCCTCAGCTTCCCAACAAAAATCCCCAGTAGACATTGCTAATAACTTCAACAGCTTCTTCACAGAGACTATCCAGTCTCTAGCCAGCCAATTCTCTCCCAATGGCTCTAATTCTAATGTAGCCACACCCAGTAATCAAACATTATTTACCTTCCAACCTGTTCCTACTCAACTTATTCATGCCCTATTTAAGAAACAAAGACCTACCACCCTGGCTGCTGACCTCCTCCCAGCAGACTATCTGCAAAAGGCTGCTGACACCATAGCCTACCCCATCTCTATCTTGATCAACAGGGCTATATCTGAAGCTACTGTACCCACTATATGGAAAATCTTCCATGTCATACCTCTCCATAAAGAAGGTAGTTTCACTGAACTGTCAAACTTTAGACCCATAGCTATTCTGTCACCTCTAGCTAAAATTATGGAGAAGTGTGTACAGATACAGCTCATGCACTACCTCACACAGAACAAGCTGTTGTCCAACTTTCAGCTTGGCTTTAAGCCACACCACAGTACTACTTCTGCCCTCCTCTTTTTCTCTAACGTCATTAACCACAATCGCAATAACAACAAACTATCCTTAGCACTCTTTCTAAATCTGTCCAAGGCTTTTGACATGGTTGACCACAAAATGCTTATAAATACCTTGAAGGCCTTCTCATTAAACAACCATGCACTCCAATGGTTTCAATCCTACCTGCAGGGCAGGCAGCAGGCAGTCCTATGGCAGGACAAGCTATCATCTTGCCTACCCATCACATTAGGAGTCCCCCAGGGCTCTATACTAGCACCCCTTCTTTTCTCCATCTTTATCAATGACCTTCATTCAGTCATCCCAGATGCTACCTGCATTCAATATGTGGATGACTCCACCTTGATTTGTTCTGACACCTCACCAGCTACTGTATTCACATTAACCCAAATTACTTCAATACAGTGGAAAAATTGCTCTCCAATCGACATCTAATCCTAAACCCCAACAAAACTAAGTTGCTCCTCTTCTCCCCCACATGCAGGACCCCCCTGCCAGCCTTCAACATAAGTGCTAACAATGGCACTATCATCTCCCCAGAAGCCCAAAGTAAACTACTGGGTGTCATAGTTGATAACAACCTGAAGTTTGATGCACATATCAATCAATCAAAACCATTAATAAAAAACTTGGCTCTCTTTACAGAATCAAACCTTTCCTTACCCCACTTGCTAGAACTGCAATTGCCCATTCCCATCTGCTATCAACTCTTCCCTATGCTTACCTCTATTCTCCAACTTAAACAAAACAGATCTTAATAAACTATCATCCTGCTATAACCACATTGCTAGATTTGCTGCTGGCACAGCCTACTGGACACACCACTGTCACGACCTAAATCACCTAGGATGGCTTGAACTGCCAAGCCTACTGTAGTTCAACCAGCTAATAGTGACACATAAAGTCCTTTACTAACCAGAAAATGCACCTGCACTAAAAAATATTATCGGCCCCTATACCAGCACCCAGCCACTGCGATCATCCACTAGACTCCTAGTTCAAACATACAAATCCAACTACTCAGCTGGGGATTCTCTATTTGCCAATACTGTTGGAAAAATATGGAAGCTGACTTGACCCTTTTACCCTCACTAACTCAATTCAAAAACAAACTCAAGAAATACTTCAAAACTCATTGGTTATGTCCTTGGACTAACCCCGACTAGTGACCTCTATATTTCTTAGGTGCCTTACCTTCAGCTACTTATACCTTTTTTTTCTACCACTCCATTTCAGGAAGAGTCAATTGTATAACTGCTGCTCAGTGTGTCTTAAACCTGAATGTAATGCTATGTATGTTTAACTTTGAAAATAATGTTATGTTTTGTAAAGTGTTTTATAATAAGTACTATATGTGCTAAATGTTGGTATTGCTTATGACTGTAAGCTGCTTGAAACTAGCATTTACTAAATGTTCAATGTATATTATTATCTTGGAGCTTTTCTCCCCGGGCTACCGCTGAAAATGGACATGTATCCAGTTGGACTATCCCGGTCAACAAAAGTAAAATAAATAAATAAATATTGAGCATAATAGGAAACCTTTTTATAGATACATAAGATGTGGAAGGAGTAAGGATACACAAACTGATAAACTGTGTGCAGATTCTAAAATTTATTCTCAGACACAACAGATTATAGATATATTTACAAAATCTTATGCAAAACTGTTTGGCTTCACAAAAGGGGTGGTAAGTTGTCCTAGTGACATCCAGGTAACCCCAGATACTGGAATCAAATTAGATTATATTGAAAAAGAACTGTGCAAACTGGATCCAAACAAAAACACAGGGAGGAGATGGAATAAATAACAATGACCTGAGAACACTTAAGCAAGAACTTACACTACCATTATATCTATTTATTCACTAGGTCATATAAATATGGGGAGATTCCTCAAGATTGGAGACATGCACTTATTAAACCTGTCTTTAAGGGAAAGGGGAGTAGGACAAACCCAGAATCGTATAGACCCTTAAGTCTACATTCATGTTGTGGAAAAGTAATGGAGAGGGTAATACTCTATAAGGTATTGTCAAAACTGGATAGGTTTGGACTTGAAACCATATATCAGCATGCATATGTTGATAATAGTTCTATTACCACCTGTAACATGATATTCTATAACAATATAATAACAGTTCTGAAGTAAAAATGGTGCTGTGATGTGATTTATATAGATTTAACTTCAGCATTTGACAGGGTCATGCACAAAACACTGATCAATAAATTAGTACAACTAGGTATTGATGCACTTTTGATAAGATGGATAGCTGCATGGCTTACAAATAGGACATGGCAAGTATCACACACCAACTGGACAGATGAAATCCTTGGTTACAGTCAAGGTGTCCCACAGGGCTCTGTACTAGGCCCTTACTTGTTTAGATTGTATCTTTCAGACCTTACATTTTCATCTGAGGTGTTCTACAGTCTATATGCTGACGACCTGAAATTGGGTAAACTGATTACAAGTGTTACATATAAGGCATGTCTGCAAAATAATTTGACTAAATTGAACATTTGGACACAGAAGAATAATATGTTGATAAATACATCAAAAACTAAGCATATGAGATTTGGGAGACATAAACTGAAAGGTGAATATTTAATACAGCACACAGTGATTGAAACTGTAGACTCATTTAAGGACCTGGGTATATGGGTAGATTCAGCTATGAGTTTTTCTAGTCATATCAACCAATTGGATAATGATAGTTATAGAACTATAGGTTGTATAAAAAGATTTATAAAGTCTAGGAAGTCAAACATAATGAAGTCATTGTTTGTTAGTTACATTAGACCTAAACCTGAGTATGGAATAACAATATGGAAACCCTATAGGAAAACAATCATGAATAAACTGGAAACAGTACAGCAGAAATATACTAAGGACATCCATGGATGTGAAAATCTAAGTTATTAAGAATTACTAAAATATCTGAACTTGTACAGTGTCTCCTACAGATATTTAAGAGGAGATCTTATTCAGGTATATAGGGCATTTAGGGACAACTACCTCTGGGAATATTTGGGGTTATCAAAAAGTACTAGAGAATCGTCAGATAACTGATGTAGAAGATTCTATAGGAATGAGAAGTGTACTAACTGGTTCTCTGACAGAGTAGCTGATACTTGGAACAGACTACCAAATTATATTAAAGCAAGCATTAGTTTAGATATTTTTAAGAACAGCCTGGACATTTAGTATGGGAACAAGTGTTTTGGCATATTGGCATGCTAGAAGGGCTTTAATGCCCGTGCTTGAAACATTTGTATGTATGTATGTATCTGTGAGCCAGTTTGCAATCCACCTAGTGATATAGGGGTTGATGCCTAGCTTAGTGAGTTTTTCTATGATTCCTGAGTGGGGCATGGTATCATAGGCCTTGGCCAGATCAAGGTAGGCTGTATGAACAACCTTGCCTTCATCCACAGCTCTGGCGACTGACTCAAAGAAGTCGACCAAGTTGAGCAGGGATGACCTACCCTTCACAAAACCAAGCTGAGTTTGGAGATTCCCTATATCCTTGTTTATTAGGTTCATGATGATGTGTTCCATAGCTTTGCATATCAGACTCGTCAAGCTAATCGGGCGATAGTTCCTAGGGATGTAATTGCTCCTCCTTTGTGGATAGGGATTACTGTAGCAGTGTGCCATTTGGTAGGGACAAAGCCTGAGGTGAGGCTGTGATTGAACATGGCACACAGGTAAGGTGCCAGTTCACTCTGTAGTTCATGTAGACCACAGCCAGGGATTTTGTCAGGTCCCATAGAAGCTGTATTCTTGGCCTTGGACAGTGTTATTTTAACCTGTGTAGCAGTAATACTGGGTGTCTGGAAATCTACTGGTATTGTGATTGGTCCTTTGGTGGGGGGTAAAGTTGGCACTGAATCTGTCGGCCAGTATATTGGCAATATCTGTTGCCTCGGTATAGGAAGTACCATTGTGCAGTAGGTCAGAGCAGATCTTGGTATTGCCATGGAGATTCTTTACATAATTATAGAAGGCCTTGTGGTTGTCTTTACTATCTGCTGCAATTCTGTTTTCATAGCTAGCTTTAGTGGATTTGATGAGGGATTTCAACTTTTCGTTAAGGTTGATAAGGGAGTTTTTCCAATCTTGGGACTTCACCTTATTCCGCATCAGTTTCCTTCTTCTGTTGTAGAGTTTGTTTATGGCAGGGGACCACCAGATTGGCTTCCTTTATTTTGGAGGAGAGCATCTTGGCTCTGTTTGGTATGGCAAACTCCATGTGTTCGTACAGTGCATTTCTGTATGATTTGGTGATCGTGCAACTATTCTCCATTTGCATGGGTGTCGTGAAGTTAGCCACCTCTGTTGTTAGGAGCCAAAGTTAGCTTTGGAGAAGTTTTTCATGGTGGTTACCTTTGCGGGGAGGGGGGATGTGGATTTCAAAAGTGATTAGTTTGTGGTTGGATCTAACCAGGGAGGAGCTGACTACTGGTGTAGAGCAACAGTCGTCAATGTTAGTAATGACCAGGTCAAGGATGTTGCTACCTCTAGTGGGGGTAAGAACAAGCTGGTCCAGGGTATTGGAATTAATGAATTCCAGGAAACGTTGGGAAATTGTTTTGGTACATGAGTAGTTTTCCCAGTTAATTGAGGGGTAGTTGAAGTCGCCCAGTATGAGAGTATTACATTGGACCCTAATATTCTCCAGGGTGCTTAGGAATGTGAAGTGTGAGTCTTGGGACATAGTTGGGGAACTGGTGCAGGAGACAACCTGAATCGCTGTCTTAGCCAGTGTTAGCTGCATCTGAAGTATCTCTGGTGCATTATGTTGGGCTACCAGTTTGGAGGTGTGCATATCCTTTATGAATATGGAAACACCACTGCCTTTGGAGCTTCGGTCCAAGTACTGGGGCCGAAAGGTGTACAATGAGTTATAGCCCGATAGTGCAGGGGTGTTTTCTGCTGCCTTGAACCAGGTCTCTGTTACAGCACAAATGTCAATGTTCTCCATTTAAGGAGTACTTCGAGTGAGTGCATTTTGAGGTTTAGACTTATAGCATTGAGCAGCATGACCCTCAGATTGCATGTGTTTGTAGCCATTACAGGGTAATTTGGTCTTTGGAACACCACCTAAAAAAGGCACTGTAGGGGTGACAAGAGCCTTGGCCAGTATCCGTAAGTCCAGGGGTGACAGATGTAGGCCATCTTTGGCAAAACATCGAGGTCTGTCAATTATGTCATCCCAGGCAGACCGATACTGGATCCCTTAGAATGGCACCAGAAACTTAGCCAATTGTTGAAATCAATAATTTTCTGCTCGTACTGCGGTATAATTCTGGGTGATGGTAGGAAGCTGCTCAGGGCTAGGGTCACACCCACCTGGGCTACATAATCCATGAGCTCCTCCATGTCTCTTTGCATGTAGTCCAGAGAGGTACGTCTCAGGTCATTCACACCCACATGTACAATAACAGAGTCATACTTGTACCTGTTGTTGAGGGACCTGAGTGCGTGCGTTATGTGGTGGATCCTGGCACCTGACAGGCAGCTGGCTGTTACTTTCTCCTTATTCAACCTAGTGAGTGGGACGTCAGTGTGCCTCACTATGGAGTCACCTATGACTAGTGTGTTGGGGATGCTGTTTTGCCTTAGGGGCTTTGGTTGAGTGGCACACCATTTAGGAGAGTTATGTGGCTTGTGATTAGTGTTGTGTTGTGGTGGTTAAGTCTGTTCCTGCCTTGAAGGTCTCTGTTGTTTGGGTAGATTTTTATTGAGAGCCTCCGCAAAGGTGGATGTGTGGTTTGTGTTTTTATGTGAAGGTAGCACTGGTGTGTATTCTGGAGGGCTATGTGTTCCATGCAGTGTCGTGCCAATGTTGACCTTCTCTTAGCCAGTTATTCGGGTCTTGGCTGGAGAGTCCATGGCTTCCAATTTGGATATATTAGTGCACCTCTCGCAAGTCTGAGTTTTGGGAGGTAAGAGGAGAGAGTTGGCAGTGTACATGAGGCAGTTGCTACATTGCCTCAGAATGCCCAAGTTCACCAGATTAATAGGAGAAAGCACAGGGAACTGACCTTGGACATGCCTAGAGGGGTGGGTATTAATTATAAGTACTGGAGCTGTTTTCTTGTAGAATGTTTAGTGCTGGTAGCACTTTTGTGCTACTCAAACTATTCATTACAGGAAAACAAAGATCACAGTGTTTTGCTACTTTTTAAAGCCAGTAAATTACTTATCAGAAGCTGTCAGAGAGAAAGCTAGAGGCTTTGGTGTTTTGAAATAAAGTCAGTGGCAATTTGTAGGAATAGACAGCTGGCAGAAAATAAGCTGATTTCACTTCTGCTATTGTTGTTTGCTGGCCAGCTCTGTCCATTCTTACTGCAAGACACACTTTTAAAATAACATCGTTATGGGGTACTTCATTGTTAAGATCAGGTTTTGCACTATTGAAGAGCTTTACTAGATTCTATTATCTGATATTGGAGCATAATCATAGTATTCCATGCACTACAATTATATTGGCTCCCATCCCCAAACTTTTGCCACAAGAATATGACCATTTTATCACCCACAGTTCTCAGTTTTGCTGATAGAATGACCTTCCAGATAGTTTGGATTTTCCCTCATGCTTTCAATATTATTACGGTTCTATACGAAGGTCTGCGAGTAATTAGGACGAATCAGGGTGGAAACGATACTTTAACCAGTATCTCTGAAGCCGTTACCTTTGTTTGCATAATGCAAGTGATAAAAAGAGAGACTTATTAAAAGACAAAACATTGTCAGTTTACTTAATGTCATTTGGTAGTGAGTTCCAGCAGACAGGATCAAGTGGCAATAGCGAAGAGAGGCCTTGAAAGAAGAGTTGCATAATGAGTTGGTGGCTCTTTAATATGTAATTTCTTAAGAAGTTTAAATATTGTGTAAAGCAGAATGTGGCTGTGTCACTAACAGGTAGACATTTTCCTTCGTTTAGTATGAGACAGTGGTATTCGTATTTGCTGGAGGGATTAATACATTTGATTTTTGGCTTTTTGGAGTAGACTGATATTATTAGAAGAGCCCAATGGTTTGATGGGCAGTTGGTATTCAAGCCTGGGGGTAAGTACATTAATGCCTATGGTACACTGAGCTCCTACAGTAAGAATGGGTGAAATCCTATAGGATAGCCTTAGTTGAGCTACCACTTTGTGGATTTTAGATTTCAACATGTTTATGAAAGGAAAGATGTTGGTCAAAAAGAACTCCCAAGTATCTTTGTACAGTGACATAGGGGAAAAGGAGACCACTGGAATCTTCAATGCAAAGACTATGAGCCAGCTTAAGTTTTTAATGTTTAGAAGATTCTATTAGTGAATTTTTTTAGGCTGTTGATGATGAGGTTATTTCTTTGTAACTAATTCAAGATAGACATTAATTGATTCTATAGGCTGGCAGCATTCTTATTCCTTTATAAGCAGAATAGAGTTAGCCTTAAGAAGGCAGTTAATATGTGGGAGATCCATGGGAAGATAATTTAGGACTCAAGAAAACAGAAGGGGTCCCACAACAGAGTCCTGTGGCACACCCTTTTTAGATGAACCAATAATATGTTGTGTTATATGGTCCTTCCCTTTTAATCTCTCCAAGTCTTTTGGGTATCTAATACCATGACGAGAATGGAACCCATTCCTAAGTCAAAGTATGATTTAAGTTCATGAAATTAGTGTTGTGTCAGTCTTTGGTATTAGCCAGAAGTGCTCTTTGCAACACCCACAATGTGCCCAGTAATGACTCCTGCAATTTGTATGGCGTTACATGTATTGGTAACATATCTCAGTATGATTGTAAATTCTGTTTTGTAAAGTGCACAGTAGGTCCTGATCTGTTCTCATACTGCCCACTGCTTTTATCACATCTATCTTTCTGAGTATTTTTTATCTGTTCCCTCTTCTATATTCTTCTAACAGTGGCAATTCTTGCCTTAATTACCTTATAATTTTCTCTATTAAATACTTCCACGATGGCATTAATTTTTTTTCTTTAACTTCTCTATTAATAATCCTCTTTTCTGCTTTTCCTCTTTGTTTATCTTATTTTTGTATTGTAAAAGTTTCCACGTCTGGATACCTTTGCCTGCATTTTTCTTCAAATATCATTGGTGCTGCTCTTTTTGTATTTATCATTTTGCTTTCTCCTTTGCATAAATATTGCACCACATTAAATCTCTTTTCTTTTCCCATGTCCATAATGTCCATATTTCTTCTTCAGATGTCTCCTGCTTTTCCTGTTTCTCCTTACTTTGGGGACTCATTGTTTCATCATGCTGTGATATAACCTGTGTTAGACTTTCTGCACTGAGTCCTTCACTTAGCAAGTATTCCATAACTTTGTCTTCTATTTTTTAACTTCTACTTTTCTAATCTTCTGTTCTACATTCCTTACTTCTGATCTTATTTTTTATTGTGAATTTTTCCATATCTGGATGCCTTTGCCTGTATTTCTCTTTGAATGTCTTTGGGGCTGCCTTTTTGTGTTGATTAATTTAGCTTTCTTCTTTGCAAAAATATTCCATCGTATCAAATCTCTCTTTCTTTCCCATGTCCATATTTCTTTTTCATACCTTTCAAAAGTCTCTGGATTTTGTTCTTTATATTTTTTGCACTTCCTCAGTTGCTTCTTTTTTCCAGATGGCCCATGGTTTCTTGGTCTATATAATGTTGTTCAAAAATCTGTTGTATTAATGGACACAAATTTTTATTTGACGCTTCTGACAGTTTTTCTAGAGGAAGTGTTTTTCTTTTCTCTAATTTCTCTCTCAATTTTTTTTTATATCTTCTGATTAGAAATGCTGGCCTTCTTGCAAAGTTGTAACAATACATAATTTCTTTCTTATCCTCAGCAGTCCACTCTATTGTCTTTATGTCTCTTTTATGGCCTACCAGTTTTTTTGGTTTTGTGGACTGCTACTTCCTTCTGCAATAGGTGGCATCCTCTCCCTGGGCCTGGCCTAGCCACATTACCATTGTAGGAATGTTTCCATGTCTTAAGGATTCTTCAGTGTCATTTTTTACAGCCCTGGCACCAGTGATTCTACCAGGATTGGGCACTTTTTTTATCCTGGGTATTGTGCGCCCAGCTATCTTTTTTTTATTTTTTTAACATACCATGATATATGCTATGTAAAATACAGTCTATATATCAGTGTTACGTTGGTGAGATTTTGTGAAAAAACAGGGTCTAACTCATAAAATCACTCACCAAGACATAAGGATGAATTCAATTCCAGCAATACTACTCTCCTTTGCTTGCTGACTTCTCTCTCCATTTAGCAGATTATATGGTCTCACCCTTTTTAATTTCTCCAGGTCTTTTGGGTTTCTAATACCATGATGGGAATGGACCCCATTCCTAAGTCAAAGTATGATTAAAGTTCATGAAATTAGTATTGTTTCAGTATTTGATGTTAGCCAGAAGTGCTCTTCACAGCACCCTCAGTGTGCCCAGTAATGACTCCTTCAAATTGTACAGATGTACATGTATCAGTAATGTATCTAAGTATGACTGTATTTTTTATAAGACCCATTGCTCCTACTACCACTGGAACTGTCTGGGTATCCTTCATCCACATTGCCCTCATTTCATTATGGTCAAATGAGATTGAAACTATGATTGTACGGATAGTACTGATTGAAACAAAGGTTCGAGAGGAAGAATATGATGAAAATCAAAATTAACAAGCAAATCAAACTGAAGAAAAGTGCACACAATATATAAGTAAAAAATTAAAGTGAAACCAGATGTAAGTATGACAATGAAGATCTAAAATGGTAAACATGTTGATATAGTATAATTTGTAAATATTGTAAATTACCATATTTTTGACAGTTATAATCCAAATTACATTTGAAAACAGCATAGAAAACTATGCATGCATAAAATTTAGACAATTTTGTTGCAGTTAAAAGGATACGTTGATGTAGAGTATATTGTAAATATTGTAGATTATCATATATTGGACAGTTAAAATCTAAACTACATTTGAAAACATCAAATAAGTGTTCATGCTTAGAATTAAAACAAACATTTGCAATTCAAAGGGATATGCTGATACAGAAATAAGTGCATGGAGGCAAACAATAAATGTTGATGAATGTGTTTAAGTAGGCAGATTGTCAAATTGCTGAGCCTTCATGCTAAGAAACTTCAAATCATAAAGATGATAACTCCAGTGGAAGCAAAAAATGAAATAGGGGTACACAATGCACTAATTTAATATAACAGCTTTCTTGAAGTTATTGATAAAGTAAAGAATTATAGTAGTAAAAGTACACCAGAGAATTGTATATAACAATGCAATAATTGAAAGGTTCAGCAAAGCTTAAACTAGATGAGATGGATACTACAAAAACAGTTGCAAGCCATACATCTTGGTATCACCCAAAGTTAGACCATCAAAACCTAAACTTCCTAATATGGAGAATAATTTAAAACAGAGTTGTGATGAAAGGGGATATTGCCACCACAGCTATCTGAAAATTTGTCAACAATTATATGTCATTTGTGAATGTCAACATGATTTATATAAGATGCTTGTGTTACAGCTGTATGTTATGTGTATATCAAACTGGTTGGTACAGACATGTGTGTTGAAAAGGTATTTTGTAAAGTGCTTGAGCTTAAAATGTGTCCACAGTGAGTCTTATTGGAAGAGAACAAAAATGTGCATTCACTATTGTAATTGTTTAAATGTATATATTTTTATAGTGGAAACTGGAACACAGGATGTTAACTTCAGAAAAATAGCTGAAATTAAGTTATTTTATGGCTATGCAATAAAATATGGTATGTTTTAGTTTTCAGTGCAGCTAGATGCAGACTCTATGCTGAGAAGCTTTCTGTATTTTCTTTGGAGTGAACTAATTACTATCTCTGAAATTTTGAAGGAATGCAATTGTTTTGCAACTTCCAGCATCTGCCAAATATCTGAGGTCTATGTATTTTCACCGGTCGATGCTAAATACTACCAAGTTTCCAGCAGTGGGGGTTTCACCTGGGATAGAGTCAGATGACAAGAAGTGATGTCATTCTGCAGGATATCCCAGCAGTAATATTTGAGATATTAATTTGAAGAGTCTTAGTGAGACAGAGCATTCTGTATTCTGTCTAGGACCTGACAAGAACCATTCACCACATCTGCCTTACTCTGTAAGTTAGCTAGGGTATACTAACTTTCTTAGATACAGTCAGGAATACAGTGAAGCTTAGTTTAGATATTTTTTCTTTATTTATTTGAGACTGTCCTGCAATGCTGTTTTAAATATTTCTTGTGATTTTGAACTCTGATGTCAATGTGAATATGTTCTGAGAATTTTCTTGTTCTTTGATTATTTATTATTAAATATATTTAAACCTTTCATTGTGGCTGATCTATCTAGAGATATTAAGATTTGAGAGTACTTGCATATTTATTTGGTGACACTGTGTGAGCCACTCCTAATAGTCTTGCTCTTGGTCAAACTACCATTTGTATTAATATTAATATTTTACAGTCAGATTGGACACCTTTTCTTAAGGGCCTTAAAGTAGCTGATAAGGAATTGGATGGTGGTAGTGATAACTACTTTATAGTCTGGACAAAAAGGTGGCATAGCTAGTAAACCTGTGTCAGCCTTTCTCAGGTGTGTGTAAATCAAACCTCAAAGAGTGTGTATGTGGGCTACTTGGGCAGGGACACTTAGTCCTGGTTGGACAGATATGGTGTGGTGGTCTTGGCTTGGCCACTCAGCCGAGATCTCAATTCTATAGCTGTGCCAGTGAGGAGTATTATTGGGAATCTGGAGAAAGAGGGAGAAACAAGCCCTGAACTGACTGTGATCTCTGTGTGCTCTTAAGGGAGGTTACACTTGATGCAGAGAGCTGGATCTAAAAATATTGTGTGTGTATCTGTCGTCTTCCCAGTGTACGTCCCTCATTGATGCCAGTAGTGAGGATAAAAGCTCCTTGATTACTGGTCCAGTGGTGGGTTGTTAATTTATTGGGTGACAGTGTTGGGAATCACATATTGGGATTCAGTGGGGTGGATTTTGAACATCTGTAAACAGTGATCACTAAAGAAGTTTGTACTCTCAAGCAGTGACACAGTAGACATTCGGAGTTTCTTATCACGATTGTTTCATTTTCTTTTGTGTTAGCCTAGTCAAGGAGAGCAGGCAAGGATGTCAGCAGAGAAGTATGGCAAGCTGACAAGGAGCCATTTGGCTGAGATGTGCCAAGACAAAGGATTGATGAGTGCCAACCAGACTAAAGAAGAAATGATTGCAGCTTTAACCACAGCTGCATCACTGACCATCAACCAAGAGGACAACCAGAATGGCCTTGAGGATGTACGACTCTCAGAAAATGTACAGTTCAACTTTTCCTCAGAGGACTTAAAAATCCTTTTGGAGTTAGAGATGTGAACCAGAGGCCAAATTATTGGAACTAGAATCAGCAGAGAGACTGCAGCATTTGGAGGCTGAAGAAAAGAAACAGATGGCATTAGAATCAGCAGAGAAGCTGAGACACCTGGAAGCTCAAGAAAATGAAAGCCTGAGACATTTGGAGGCTGAACAAAATAAGAGGCAGAGGCAACATGTAAAGGAGATGCTGACTCTTTACCGGGGTCATGGAGGTAATGGAGAAGGGAGTAACTGAACCCCAGAAATAATAAAGGTCAGTAAATTTCTTCCACAATTTGCAGACTGTGATAATTTTGATAGTTTTGTTCATATGTTTGAAAGGGAATGCAAACAGTATAATGTTGACGAAGGGCTCTGGGTATGGTTCCTGACCCCCTTTCTCTGTGGTAAAGCTGTAACTGCTGTTTCTCAATTATATGATACTGAGTGCTTAAATTATAATACAGTTAAAAATTGTTTATTAGAGTGTTTTAAGTTAACACCTGAAGCTTATAGAAAAAGGTATCGTGAGCATAGATGCAAGGCAAATAAAAGTGTGTGTGAATATATTGCTGAACTAAGCAGTTATTTTCATAGGTGGGTGAGTGGGTATCAGGTCACCACTACTGAAGGGCTGGCAGACCTTTTGGTGAGAGAACAAGCCCATAGCACATTGTCTGAGGACATGCGAATCTGGTAGGCAGATAGGGAAAGCATTACCACAGATGATTTGGGGAAAAGGTGGATCTATACCTAGCAAGAAGGGCATCACTGCACAAAGGGATACACAGTGCTGCTCATGGGTCTAAGGGAACCCTTGGTGGGCAGCCTAAACCACCCCAATAGAGTCAGCCAGTAACAGGGGAAGCAGTTCAGGTAAATGGCCAGGATCAATGGTTAAATGTTTTAAATGTAACCAGTGGGGACATGTAGCATATAGATGTCCATGGAGGTGAGGTGGGGAACAAAGGGTAGGAGAGCCAGTAAGTGCGAATGACAGAATGCCAGCAGTAAGTTGTCTAGATACAGCAAAGGTACCACAAGAGGTTATATCCTATCTTAGTAGATGGAAAACAGGCCATTGCTAAGAGAGAGACAGCCTCTAACCTAACCATTGTGAAGCCTGCAATGGTTAAAGAAAGGCATTACTTGCTTAGGCAGTCTACTCCAGTCAGAGCTTTAGGAGGTCCCCATTCCAAATACCTTTGGTTAGGGTTCACCTTGACTGAAAGGGAGGAAAAGGGAAGCCAGCAAGTACATGTGTTTGAGGATATCCTTGCAGATGTCCTGATAGGGAATGATTCTGATAATGCAGTACCTTGTGCACATGCAGTTACATGCAGTCAGGGACAGGCATGTGGATCTGGTAGGCTGGGGGGCACCCAGACAGACCGCACACTTGAAGCCAGGACTGGTGAGGTGGCTACTTCAGGGTGGGAGCTATCCTGTAGCAGTGAGACTGAAGGTGACCCACAGTTGCTTGTGGATACTGATGTTCCCTTGGACAAGGGCAAGGGCAGAGGTGAGTAGTAGTACCCAGGCTTACAGTGAGGCACCATTGTCAAAGAATACCAGACATCCAGTGCAAAGGGAGCTGAGAAGCATTACAAAGGCAGAGAGTTGAGGCAGGCTCAACTCTCAGTCCCTACAATACAATGGTTGAGGGAGGTAGCCAGGGAGGCACCTGATTCTCAAGGAAAAGGGGAATCTGTATACTGGGACAAAGAGTTATTGTATAGAGAGTGGACCCCTGAGGGAAGGCCAAAGGGTCAGAGAATACAGCAGTTGGTAGTACCCAGATCCTACCATCTGGTACTTCTAGCCATAGCCCATGATATGTTGTTTGCTGGTCACATGGGCATAAAGCACATCAAGAGATGTATTATGTAGAAGTTTTATTGGCCTGGGATGTCCAGGTATGTAACAGTGTACTTCATGAACTGTGAGCAGTGCCAAAAAGTAGGCAAGGCAGGACACAAGGGGAGAGCTCCTTTGGTGCCTTTGTCTGTGATTGTGGAGCCATTTCAGAGGGGAGCTATGGATATTTTGGGGCCTCTGACTACCCCAAGTTCCATGGGAAAGAAGTATATCCTAGTGGTAGTAGACTATGCTACCAGCTACACTGAGGCAGTGGCTCTGTCCTCCATCGAGGCAGAGAAAGCTGAAAATACTTTGTTAGAGATTTTCAGCAGGCTAGGTTTCCCAAAAGAAATACTGACTGACAAAGGTGCCAATGTCATGCCAGACTTATCCATGGAAGTACTGTGGGTGAAGCATCTAAAGACCAGCCCCCTACCATCTTCAGACTAATGGTTCTGTGGAGAGGTTAAACTCTGTATTAAAGACCATGCTACAAGCATCTGCAGACCGGTTTAAGAAGGAGTGGGACAAATATTTACCCCCATCTGTTTGCTTACAGAGAGCTGTCCCAGGAATCCACAGGGTTTTCACCCTTTGAGTTGCTGTATGGGCATAGGGTGAGGAGTCCTCTAGATTTGATTCAGGATGAGTGCGAGGGTGAGTGTGAATCCCACAAGGAGTCTGTTGTGGCATATGTTCTATACCTCAGGATAAGGCTCAGGGAACTAATGGGCTTGGCCCATGAGAACCTGGCAGAAGCCCAACAGCAGAAAAAATGTCTGGTATGACAGGAATGCTTGAGCTAGAGGGTATGCTGTGAGGCAGCAGGTTATGGTTCTCATTCCTGTCAGATGCAACAAGCTGCAGGCAGCTTGTGAGGGACCCTTCAAAGTGGTAAGTAAAGTCAGTGATTTTAACTACATGGTAGAATTACTAGGCAGGAGGCAGAATCTCAAACTGTACCATGTGAACATGATGAAACCTTACTATGATGGGGAGGACCTGGTGCAAAGCATTTATAGCAGGTGGCAGGAGGAGTCTGAGGGGGATCTATGGCTACAGGGAGCCAGCCAGCAAAATCCAAAATGACTATTGTGAAGCCTAGGGTTGAAGGCGTATGATATGACAGTGCAGCATCGCAGTGGGGTTAGCAATGCCAATGCAGATGGCCTCGCAAGACAAGGTATGGGCTGAGATATTCCCAGATAGGCTCATCTCCTTCAAGCAATGTTTCTCAATGGTCACTTGAAAAACTAGGTTGAATCTTCGAAGGGGGAAGAACTGTGATGAAAGGGGATACAGCCAGCACAGCTGTTTGGAATTTTGTAAACAATTATATGTCATTTGTGAATATCAACCTGATTTATATAAGCTGCTTGTGTTACAACTGTATTAGAACTGTATGCCATGTGTATATCAAACTGGTTGATTCAGACATGTGTTGAAAAGGTATTTTGTAAAGTGTTTGAGCTTAAAATGTATCCACAGTGAGGTCTACTGGAAGAGAACAAAAATGTACGTGCTCTATTTTAACTGTTTAAATGTATATTTTTTAACAGTGAAAACTGGAATACAGGAGGCTAACTTCAGAAAAATAGCTGAATTTAAATTACTTTATGGCTATGCAGTAAAAGATGGTATCTTTCAGTTTTCAGTGCAGCTAGACACAGAGTCTATGCTGAGAAGCTATCTGTATTGTCTTCGGACTAAATTAATTAATACCTCTGAAAGTATGAAGGAGTGCAATTGTTTTATGACTTCCAGCATCTGCCAAAGATTGGAAGTCTGTATTTTCACAGGTAGATGCTAAATGCTTCCAAGCTTCCAGCAGTGGGGTCTTCACCTGGGATAGAGTCAGATGACAAGAAATGGTGTCATTCTGAAAGCTATGCCAGCAGTAATACTTGAGATATTAATTTAAGGAGTCTCTTAGTGAGACAGAGCATCCTGTATTCTGTCTTGGACCTGACAAGAGCCATTCACCACATCTGCATTGCTCTGTATGTAAGTTAAGTAAGGTATAGTAACTTCCTTAGATACAGTCAGGAATATAGTGAAGCTTAGTATAGATATTTTTTTCTGCATTTATTTGAGACTGGCCCACATTGTTGTTTTAAATATTTCCTGTGATTTTGAACTGTGATATCACTGTGAATATATTTTGAGTATTTTCTTGTTCTTTGATTATTTATTATTAAATATATTTAAACATTTCATTGTGGCTGATCTGTCTAGAGATATTAAGTTTTGAGAGTGCTTGCATATTTATTTGGTGACACTGTGTTGGCCACTCCTAATATCCTTGCTCTTGGTCAGACTAGCATTTGTATTATTAATATTAAACAGTAAGATTGGACACCCTCTGTTAAGGGCCTTAAAGTAGGTGATAAGGAGTTGGCTGGTGGCAGTGATAACTAACTTACAGTTTGGCAAAAGGGGGCATAGTTAGTAAACCTGTACCAGCCTTTCCCAGGTGTGTGTGTGTGTGTGTGTGTGTGTGTGTGTGTGTGTGTGTGTGTGTGTGTGTGTGTGTGTGTGTGTGTGTGAGGGTGCTGGAGATCTTGGCTTGGCCACTCAGCTGAGATCTCAATTCTGTAGCTGTGCCATTGAGGAGTCTTACTGGGGATCTGGAAAAAGAGGGAGAAACCAGCCACAGACTGACTGTGGTCTCCTATGTGCTCTTAAGGGAAATTACACTTGATGCAGAGAGCTGCATCTCGGAATACTGTGTGTGAACCTGTCATCCTTCCAGTGTACATCCCCCACTGTTGCCAGTGCTGAGGGCTGAGTATTTGATATAAAATAGTTTAATAAAGCAATAAAAGGGGAAATGCATGCACCTACTAAAGATTAGATTTTTGGAACTAAGGGGAACAAAAATCAGAGTAATATTGACCTTGCATCCAGGTGCCATCACACAGTAAATACACCACTACATCCCCAGTGCACCTGAATTAAAAGGATATTAGAACAGATTTGTAGGCTGAATTCACCTGTAAATATGATTTATAATGTCATACAAGAATTAATACAACTAATAGTACAAATAACTGAAGTGTTGATAAAATTATATACAGAAAAACATGTGAAGAACATGACATCATGAAGGGCAGAAGAAAGGATAATAGAAAGTCGACTCACACAGAATGGAAACAAATGTGAGTTTAATAAATCATTGTTAGAGATTTATGGTTTCAAATTTTTGGAAAAAGGCCCATCTCCAAACCCAAGTTACGTTAGGGTGCTGCATAACACAAACGTCACCAGCAAATATGAAAGAAGTTAGAAATCTGTTTGGAATTGTGACTCAATAAAGGGTCTATTCTGAAGGAACACACACACCTGTATGTGCTGTAAAGGAAAAGAAATTATACTACACATCAGTACTTATAAAATTATATATGAATGTAACTAAAAAACAAAATATATGATGTCTATGTGAACAAAAAAAGATGACCTATACATATACATAAGCAGTTGATGAAATAGATCCTTTCCTAATTCACTATAGATATAAGTATGTGTGTTTGAAAGAGAGAGAGAAAGAGAAAGAGAGATGGTATAAGCTGTGTGGATGTTTACATGTTCTTGTGACAATGTAATGTCTTTCCTTGATGAGTATAATTGGCTAATTTCCATTGCCCTTGTGGCACAGGTTATGACTGAAAAGGGTCCAATAAGGCTGAGTTCATACATCCACTTAACAAATAAGTAAATAGTATATATAAATGTATATATGTATATATATATATATATATATATATATATGTGTGTGTGTGTGTGTATGTGTGTGTATATGTATATATGTATATATATGTATAGTGTCTGTGCTGTTATACATGAAAAAAACCTTACTGTAAGATTCGGGATCAAGTACTAGTCTTATGATACCAAATGTTACATAAATCATATGAAGTAGGCCCACACGTATTCCAGTCATTTATTTTTCTGATTTTTCTTTAGCCTGAATTACTGTTTTCCATTTGTTTCAAATGACTGTCATAATTATGTTAGTTGTGTATGTAGCCTACTGAATATGGAGGTATGTATTTTCTAAACGTTTTAGGGTTGTCTCGTGCAGTTTTCGACTCTATTTTGAGGTATTTTAATAGTCTCAGTTAAAATTTTATGTCTTATTTATTAATACAGTAAAAGTTATGTTAAGATGAGCTGATTTGATAAGTCACGTACATTTTATTCCCTGCATTGTTACTTAATTTTGTCAATCAGGATGTCTGATTTACTGGAAATGGCAGTTTCCAGATTGATTGTTCTGATCCCATTTTTAATTTTTAGCTAAACCTTTTCATTAAACTTAGACTTGATTTTGATTCTAGAATTTTTTTATATTCATTATATGTCTTACTGCCTGACGAACATGTGTCTGTCCACTGGTAATAAGATTGTCCCACTTGTTCTCCTTAGTGAAAGAACAGCTGTCAGAGTTTTCTGCTTAGGGCCACATTTCTTCCATACAGTCATAGCATTTAAGGTATCTTGGGTGGTCCAGTGGAACATGTGCATTCCTTTTCATGTTCTTCCATATAGTCATAGCATTTAAGGCATCTTGTGTGGTCCAGTGGAACATGTGCATTCCTTTTCATTTTCTTCCATATAGTCATAGCATTTAAGGTATCTTGCGTGGTCCAGTGGAACATGTGCATTCCTTTTCATTTTCTTCCATACAGTCATAGCATTTAAGGTATCTTGTGTGGTCCAGTGGAAGATGTGCATTCCTTTTCATTTTCTTCCATATAGTCATAGCATTTAAGGTATCTTGCGTGGTCCAGTGGAAAATGTACATTCCTTTTCATTTTCTTCCATATAGTCATAGCATTTAAGGTATCTTGCGTGGTCCAGTGGAACATGTGCATTCCTTTTCATTTTCTTCCATATAGTCATAGCATTTAAGGTATCTTGCATGGTCCAGTGGAACATGTGCATTCCTTTTCATTTTCTTCCATACAGTCATAGCATTTAAGGTATCTTACGTGGTCCAGTGGAACATGTGCATTCTTTTTTATTTTCTTCCATACAGTCATAGCATTTAAGGTATCTTGTGTGGTCCAGTGGAACATGTGCATTCCTTTTCATTTTCTTCCATACAGTCATAGCATTTAAGGTATCTTGCGTGGTCCAGTGGAACATGTGCATTCCTTTTCATTTTCTTCCATACAGTCATAGCATTTAAGGTATCTTGTGTGGTCCAGTGGAACATGTGCATTCCTTTTCATTTTCTTCCATATAGTCATAGCATTTAAGGTATCTTGCGTGGTCCAGTGGAACATGTGGATTCCTTTTCATTTTCTTCCATACAGTCATAGCATTTAAGGTATCTTGCGTGGTCCAGTGGAACATGTGCATTCCTTTTCATTTTCTTCCATACAGTCATAGCATTTAAGGTATCTTGCGTGGTCCAGTGGAACATGTGCATTCCTTTTCATTTTCTTCCATACAGTCATAGCATTTAAGGCATCTTGCGTGGTCCAGTGGAACATGTGCATTCCTTTTCATTTTCTTCTATACAGTCATAGCATTTAAGGCATCTTGTGTGGTGCAGTGGAACATGTGCATTCCTTTTCATTTTCTTCCATATAGTCATAACATTTAAGGTATCTTGCGTGGTCCAGTGGAACATGTGCATTCCTTTTCATTTTCTTCCATACAGTCATAGCATTTAAGGCATCTTGTGTGGTCCAGTGGAACATGTGCATTCCTTTTCATTTTCTTCCATTTGGCATTGCTTGATAATCACATTACAGTTCCATCATTTTTAACATGGTTGAAATGAACACATTTTTTCTCCAGTCTGTATGCTATCTTACACTAGCATGATCCCTGTGTATCTTCTTGCTGGGTTGCCCACAATGGTTCTTAAATCCATCCTCTTGAATGCTTCTTTGCCATTTGTATGACAGTGACCAAACTCTTGGGTATCTCTTGTACATTTTTAGGGTATAGGTAGCCTCTAAGTGGCTCATTTTGCCCTCAGTTTCCCTGAACTTACAGCCTCATGTATGCCACTTCATTTAACATAGTGAATCACAGAACCTTAATATTTCAAAAGGAAGCACTCCATGTCTTCAGCAAACTTAACCCTTTGCTGTGGATATAGAAGGACTGTCCCTTTCACTCATGTGAAAATCTTATCCCTGTAGATTTACTATAAAAGCAGAATGACTCTTTCAATCCTATAATCCACCTGGTGAAGAGGCTTCCACATCTAATTTTTTTGTTCCATCAGGTAATATGGAATTGGTGTGTTAAGATACTAGAGACAGAAGAAATCTCTCTTGCCCTGGATGATGAGAGTTAAGTCAATTAACCCATATTGAGCGAATCTGCTTTTTCATGAGTCCTCACTGTTTTTCTTTCAGTTCTACTGTCATTCTCTATAGCTAGCATGTTATAGAAAAGCTTTGATTTCAGGACATTGGGATATTTCTGATCACATATTACTATCCCCTCCGTTCCCATTTTCCCTTATGGGTAGTCAGGGTGGTCATGACATTTTGTTATCCCACTGACAACCTTATGCCCATTTCCAGTGTCCACTTGGTTTTCCTATCAATTTTTCCATGTATTTTGCAGGCCCACATAATCAGTAATCAAGGCCTGTTTCAGTGGAGTCTTAGAGATCCCCTCAGATCTAGGTTTCACTTTTTTGCTTTTTCTTCCTTTAAATCTTTTGGCTATTTTTTACTTGAAGAATCTTTCATGATTCGAAACTCTCCACCTGACAGTGAAACTAATCAATTCCACATTTAAGAATTGTCTAAAAAATGTAACACTTTAGATGGGGGTCAGATGGAAATGTTTTTCTTTTACAGCAATAGTGTTAGCACTTAATCTTTTAAGAATCTGTTTTCTGTCGCTGTAGCTCTGGTTTGTCTTTTAGCAAATTATCTTGTTGGTGATTTTGCCTACTTCTGCTCTATCCTTCTATCCATTACTCAGAAAAATATTATTTCTGCTGACACTCTGCTAAGAGCATGACCCTTTTTATTTGCTTTGGCCAGGATTATAAATTACTTGGGGGAGTTCCATGATACCAATTTGAAGTTTTTTTCCCCTCCTTTAAGGTTTACTAGGCATTACTAGATTATAGCATTATTTCCCTTCCTCCAAATTGTGCTTTGATTTTCCTTTGGGATATTTATGCCTTATTAAGGAAAATCATTCTTCAACAGATATTATTAGGTTGAAGTCATGATTTTGTCATAAGAACAAACTCCCTGCTATGGTAAATTGGCATATTATCCAGAATTAGTTTCCCTACCTTGTTCCTATTGAGGCGCAAGATAGGTTCTTGTCTGTGAACACTGAGTGGAATAAGTGAGAGAAGAGTTCATGTGTTTGTAGCTGCAGCGTAAGGTAGGTCCTGACTACATGCTTTATTTATCAATTTGACTTACCTTTTATCCACAGAAAAAGATTGTTTTTGTATGCCTACCTTTCCCTCATGCCTGAAATTTTCAAGGAAGCCATTTGGAATCATCTATTCATGACCACAGTTTTTTTCATGGAACCATGTTCAACAGTGGTATCTCCTTTGTGGTACACGTGTGCCAAGTAGTTTAGTAGCTAGTATATTTTATTTTTTTCTTTACTTTAGAAAGGCAGACGTTGCCACAAGGGTTTATTTTCAGCCTCATGCTTACAGAACAGTAATAAAAAGGAAAATAAAAATTATATTATAAACTAATTCAAATTGCAAATAGTAAGACTTGATATTAAACAAACTGAAGGAAAAATATGTATAATTGTAAATTACATGGACCAGTACATACGTTTATGAAACATATGCAGCAAGTATATTCCTTTGTGCACATCAAAGATAACACCGTATACATGTAAAATCCACAAAGTCTGTTACAAGTATACTTATAAATTGCAGATAAAATGATTCAAAAGAGTAGCAAAAAAACAAGAAATAAAAATAGAATATTAAATAAAAGTTAGTCCTTTCATCCTTTCTTTAATAGCTCTGCATATTACTCTGCTGTCTACAAATACACTGTTATATAATTAAAACCTTATATTGCGTGACATGAAATGACCAATCAATTGTTTAGCCAATCCCTGTATATGCTGAAAAAAATTAAAAATGCAGCCGGGCACACTGAACTGTTAAATGTTGAGCGCTTTCATTCCTGACGTCATATAAAAGCTAATGCTGAGTGCTTTCATTCCTGATAAGTGAAGAACTTCCTTAGAACGTTTAGTCATGTTCTGAGGAAGTATTTTATTTGTCATGAATAAAAACGCTCCATATTAAACTTTTTTTAGTATACCCTGCTGTGTTTTTCAGTTCAAGTGTATGCGTTTGCAGCTTTTTGTAGTTTCTTTGCATATGCTGGAAATTAAAATATTATTTTAATGCATAATAAAATTAAGTTTATAAATACTATACATAAATATACTTGTAAAATACAAAGTAACTTGTATGTAGAAGTACTGTTTACATGTGGACAGATAATGCACAAACACTTGGAAGTAGCTGAAATGGAGCCCTGCTGATTGTCACATAACCTGAATTTTTTTTTTCTTTGTGAAGTGTCTTTCATCTACAGAAGATGTGCGGATATTATGAGGTGAGAACATAGCATGTGTATCATGTTGTCACTCAGAAAAGATGCTTTTTTAGCTCATTACAGCCATGTGACGTCTCCAGGCGTTTCTGCAGTTACACCCTACTGCTCCTCTAGGCGTCAAATATTGCTTGTTCATATTTGCATTAATAATTTCAAAACCATGTTACATACAAGATATTGGAAACATTTATCTTGAAGCATACATGATAGCAAACACAATTGTATTGATATATGACCTCTGTCAATGGGTATTTGTTAAAAATGCAAGGTGATAACTTCATTTTTTAAATGCTGAAGCCACGCCCACTAGGAGTTAAAGGTACGCACTCAAAAGAGCTCTACTGGAGGGATTGAGTTAGACTACATTTACCAGAAGCTAAAGCAGTTAAAGAGGGAAGGAATTCTAGAAGAGAGTTCTGGAGAGTAAATCTACCCAGGGAAAGAGTAAGCATCTTTCACTAAATTACTCAAGGGTTAACTAAAGAAAAGTGATCAAGCAATACTTACAAGTGGTTTTACTTTGGTATAAGAAGCATGGTGACCTTTTGCAGAAGTCCCACCATTCTTTCAGGAATTTTCATAAATCCATGATTGTTTTTCCTTCCGCTTCCTTGGTTTTAAAATAGACTTCCCACAGTTTTACAATATGAACATAGCATCAATGTTTAGACCTTCCTTCCAGCCCACAGTAGTGCAGAGATTTTTTTTTTTGAACAACCACTCAGTACTCACCACAGTATTGGAGCTCCTTTTGCACAAAGTGACCCTCCCTCCTTCCCTGGTCTTTTGATTTGTCCCTTTGCTTGCTTCTTGCTCTTGGTCTAGAACTGGAGATGTAGAAAGTGTACTGCATTATGAGATAGTGAAGGAAGAGTTAGAAGATTGGAAAGTTCTAGATGCTGAGTGGTGCTAATTCCCATAGCTCTCATCCAATCATTTCAGCAGAATCAGGGATGAATCCAGAAATAATCAGGGACATTTTAAAATATTACTTGAGACATTGACAGAATAAGAGAATGTGAATTAATATGCATTTTCTGAAGTAAAAGAAGTCTTTAACTGTAATTATTGTCAGTTATTACTTATAATTCACCATCTTTTCTCTAAAAGTCACCAGTTTTAGAAGGGATTAGAAGGCACAGAGCTAAAGTTTGAGTCAAATTTGGGGACGCCCCTGAAAATCAGGGATACTTGAAAAGTATGGTAATTTCCATGGCATAAGTCGTGTTTGTTCCTGCAGCTAGAGCTCTTTTCAAATCATGCAACCTTTATCTCCAAAATGCAGAAATCTCTCATACTGTGGAATAAATTAGAAAAATGTGGAAGATGTACTATCAATTTCACTTAAGAAGCTCACATCATAGTTAAAATTAATGAACGTATACTAAGAAAAAAATACTTTTTGATGCATTGATATGATTCAATATTATTTAATGGATATTTAAAAAAAAACTTAATGAATATGTGACACATACTTTTTGTGTGGAACATTGTAGAAGATGGAAATTTTAAGGCTTTGGAGAAGGGATATTCATTGTAAAGAGGTACAGATGAGAGACATGGCTGTACTCAAAGATCCTGCATCAATGTAAATATGCACAACTTTAATGAATATTTCTTTTCCATGTGAGTCTTTGAGAGTATATAGTTTCTTACTTTTAAAACCGTGGTCCGGTAATGACAGTGAAAGCTTCATTTCATCCTAATGCTGAAAGCATATTCAGAGTTCAGGTTGTAAGCTTCACCTTACACCATTGGGTAAATGCTGGTCACTGAAAATACATCTCTTGATAGTCCAGTAAAAACTTAAAAATGTACAAAAATGCAACTGTGCATAATTCCCAAGCTAGTAATTACAGTCTATTTGGTTTTGGATCACAATAAATCATTAAAAACCTGTTTATTATGCATTTTTCAGCCAATGCATTGAAACATTTGTATTATTCAGGAATAATTTATATGTCCCATGATGCCTTGAGAAAGGTAGGCTTGTGAATTTTAATGTGCAAACATTTTTCAGATGACATGTTTTAATGCTGTGTTTGTGTTTAGCACGTATTGTATATGGCTTCATAAAGACTGTGTGTCAAAAGAATATTGCTTGCTATTCAGGATGTCTTCATGTGTTTCCTTTCAACAGTGCTTAATCCTCTAATCCTATAATTCTGGGTTTCTTAAAATACTGTAATAAAATAAATCAACATACTTTTGAAAAAGAAAGTTAAACCAAAATATATGTTTTACACAAAAGAAAAAAATGTCAGTGTAACGGCTTAAACATGAGAAAACATCTGTTGTTAAGCTCTTAGCAAAGTAGCTTAGTGTATAAATACAAAGGATTCTATAAGAAGTGGGCATGCTATAAAAATACATGTAATTATTCTTCTCATCAAGCTTGTGTCTTTTTTATGATGCTCTTACTCATGTTACTGCAAACATACTAAATTTTGTTTCAGTTTGTATGTGACTGCCTTAACAATTTACCTTAAGAATGTGCCCGCTTTACCCATGGCAGGACAGGAGCAATATGTTGACACCTTTTAGTACACACTGGCTTATAGGGTACAGATTGTCCCTTCCTACATGCAGGAAATCATTGATAATATTAGTTTAGTCCACTCTGGATCAGTGACTTACAGACTAGTGTGTGAGATATGGTAAGAATTTGATAGGTCTTCCCTAACTGCACAGTAGCAGATTACACAAATTTTGTCTGTGTTGTTTCTTACTCCAGAAAGGACAAACCATGGGCATTGTTTAGGGACCTACAGACATCTACAGTTATGGCATTCTTTCTGGAAATACACAATGGCCCTTATCTGGGTTCCATTCTTCAATAGATGTCAGACAGCACTGATCCTGTCTGGTTAGCTGCAGACAGTGCAAGGTCAGATTGCAATAGGTCATATTGCAATAACCCTGAGTCCATCTGTAGTACTGTGTCTACCATCTGTCTCTTGGACAATATAGTTAGTGCGGCTGTTGGTGTTTCTCATGGCTTACAGGAGAAATGTATACTACTGTGATTTGGGGGGGGGTCACAATGGATCAGATCTGTACAACTGTTTTCAGAAAGATATTTAGCTGAATTATAAATAGTTAAATAATACAGGACCATATTTTGGATTACTGTGTACAAGCCCTTACAAGATGGAATAGTCACATATTAAGGTGTTGTGTGAAATCTTCTGGTAAAGTTAGATGTTCAAATGCTTTCTTCTAGAGCAGATGTAATCAGGAATATTGAGAATTCAGTTTAGTAGTACTTCTGTCCATTTTTCATGTCTGGTGGTGCCATTCATGCATATCTACACACAGCAACAGGCAAAGCAGTTTTTGCAACAATGACGGCTGGGAAACATTTGCTCACGTGGGCTTATCTGGCATCGTTCTGTTGGCTGCTGTGTGACTGCCTGGTCTTTGGAGAGAAGCTTAGACTGTGGATCTCCAGTGGAATCACTGGAAAGCCGTGGATTTTCCTTTTCAGCTTTTATGGCTAAAAAAGCAGTCAGATCTAAGTCAAGCATGGTAACCCCACCTCGGGGTGAAGGTGTATTCTGACGGCATTGCGGGCATGGAATCCAGTGCTGCTCATTGACAATGACGTCCAGTCTCCGGATACAGGCTTGGCAAAAAGTGTGCCCACAGTACAGTCTACGAGGGAGCCTGTTTGAAAGGTTGTAGTTGGAATAGCAGATGATACAGTCCATTTTCCTGTGCTCTCTACCTCGTCCCATAGATCCATTATCAGGGGGCTCTAGGACACTGACTGCTGGTGTCTCAGCACTGCTGAGACTGGCAGGATCACTGACCGAAGAGTCTGTGCCTTGAGACATCCTGAAAGAAAAACCTAGTGTCAGGTTATGAAACATAAAGTATGGCAACTACTTATCACTGCAGTTATGGCAATTTTGATTCTTCCATGTCATCATAAGCGTATAAATTTTACAAATATACAACACAAAACTTAGTTATTCATAATGTTTTGTCTTGTAATATACCAGGTTACTAGAAACTCAGCTTAATTTTTAATAGGCTTTATTTTGTTAACCCTTTTGTAAACTATGGTTTAAACAGTAATTGGTCTCTATTAATCTTAAGTTTCAGGCTACTATTCCAAGAAAGCTAAAACAAAGTTGTGTGCATTTCATTTTTTTTTTTTTTTTGTGGAGGAAATTGAAATAAACATAATATGGCCCTTTTTGTTTTCCCTTCCACAATCTTGTCAGCCAGTCCCCACCTTGTGTGCACTGTCACCAAAGCACACACATTCAGTTCCAGTCACAGACACCCTAAAATACTGCAATTTTTCTTGCTATATCTTCCTATTCAAATGTCATTTTAGCATGACCGTATTTTCTTTTTGGGGCTTAACATGTATTTCAAGGTTGATCATTTTATCAGAATGATTTGTTATGTCTAGTGTCTACCTTATCGGTCTGTTTGTTTATTGTAGGTTCTTAGGTAAGTATTAGGCTAGCTGCCCTTTTGGGCTATTTAAGTCTAGCCAATTTCCCTTTTTGTGCTTAAAATAACCTATCCCATTTGGTTATAGATTGGCCTTACCCATCCCATGGTTAATAATTATATATTACTCTTAATTAGAATAACTGGGATCCTACCATAGATAATTTGAGGGGACCCATGCATAGGATAGAGCTAAATTTATTGGTCAGTAGGTTTGCTATATCTTCAGCCTCAGTGTAGGCAACATCATTCACAATCAGCTCAGTGCATTGCAGCATTGTGCTTTTGAGATTACAAACATACCAAAAAAATGCCTTGTGATCATCTTTGGTTTGGGTAGCTATTTTAGCCTCAAAATTGGCTTTGGTTGGATTTTATTAAGCACCTGAGTTGCTTGTCTATTTCAGTGACAAGTGTGCTAATATTCTGGGAATTCTTCTTCTTCCTTTTGTCAAAATTATTTTCTTTTTATTATAAACCTAGTCAGTAAAATGGTTCCACCATGTGGGTTTGTTTCTAGGGTTTGCCTTGAACTTGTTCCTTTGGAGTACAGCTGCATATATGCTGGTGTAGTGTGGCAGTATAAATTTCTGCATATTCAGTAGAGTTAACTGGGTTTGGCGGGGATTTAAAGCTTGCCAATGTATCACTTAGGGGAGTAGGTAGTTTGTATTAAAGTAATTTCTAAAGGTACCTTGGGTGTAAGAGTTCTCGGTTTAATTTTATTTCAGAGAAGACTCCTTTATGTTCAGGCCTAACAAGCAATGAAGACATGCAAGGATTGGTACAAGATGGCTCCCATATTAGTATGGACAAGATCCATGATGACATTCCCTCCGTTGGCACTCTAACATAATTGATGTACATACTCCTCTGAGTAGGGGTCCCTTTTAAAGTGGAATTTTAGGGAGCCAAAGGCTAAAACTGCATAGTACAAAGATATGTAGTGAGTATAATAAAGTTGCACAGAAAATCAGATTGCATCATTCTAACAACAGAGTGGGTAAAAATCAGACTTTTGAATGTAATAGGAGGTTAATCTTTACAGGATGGTTGTGCATTCTACATACATATTACATACAGTTTTTACAGTGAGGTAGGGTGTAAGATGCATACAAGTCCCAGGCATGTGAAGAGAGAGAGAGGAGAGGGACAATAAAGTTTGTTAAAGTTAGGTTTAGGCCAGGATGGCCTTCAGTGTTCTCATAGTTTTAATGGAATAAATATGCTTTAAACTCTTATTTGAACCTTAGCAGTGAGCCACTGCCTCTTAGAGAAGAGGGGAGAGAGAATGCCATAAAATGTGTAGGGGAGTGGAAAATGCTCTGTCACTATATTTGTTGGCAGGAGTGGGTATTTGGAAAAGAAATTGCTATGAAGATTTCAGCATGAGTGTGGGTTGTATAAATAATAAAGACATGAGGGAGATAATGGGTGGGCACAGTGGATGGGAGCAAAAACAAGTGATTCTTTATGGTCAGCTGAAAAGGCGGTATGGAAAGCCACTCATGCCTGTTAAGTTCAGGGTAGTGGTTGTAGTCTCTTGAAGATGAGGTCAAGTTACAAAAACTTGAGAAGTTCAGGCATTTAAAATGACTGGAGACACCTCCACCAGGATCCACATACACCCTCCAGATATGATGGAATTTTAGTGACCTCCTGCAGGAGCTGTTGGTCTCAGTCACCTGAATTGCTTAAGGTAGCCTTGTTCCTTGGAATTCAGCTAGATAAGAAACAGAAACTCAGACCAGTGTTTCAAGTTAAGTCTGTAGAATATCCACAAACTCATTTCCCTGATGACATGAAATGCTTAACAAGGACATAGAGCCTTAGCAACTCTTTTAAGTAAGTAGAACCAAGACACTAAGGGGCACAGAAACTAGGGGCTGGAAATGGAAGCCATTGTATATCCCACAGAACTGGAGTTATGTAGCTCATCCTAGAAGAACCAGTCAGTAATCTGGCCATATAATTCTGCACCAGCTAAAGACATGACAAGTCATGCTTCCTAAGCATGAGTGACAGGACATTGCAATTGTCTAGGTGGGACAGACCCAGTAGAGGTATCACTGTGATTACTTCCAAAGAATGTATGAGATATTTGATCCGCGTAGTATGTCTGTGATACAAATAGGCTGCCCTGGTGGCCTCTGATCCTTCAGCATCAATCTGTCATCAAGGATCATGCCCAGACCACAAACCAGAAACAAAAAAATCCAATGTATTGCTTCTTAATTAATCAGTGGTAGTAATGTGGCAAGATGGGAAGAATGTGTGGTGGCATGAAGTAAAAAGGTCTCAGCCTTTGGACAATAGAATCCAAACCTTCCTCAAAAATCATACACTCCAGGTGTTGGTCCTTAGAAATGGAGAGCTACAACTGTATATCATATGTATATGCATAAGCTTGATCACACCTCTTCCTATAATGCCCCCCTTAAGTGGCAGCATGCATGCCATGAACATCAGGGGAGCCAAGATAAAATCTTAATGCACACCACATCTCAGTGGGAAATAAAAAATTGAATCCCAGACACCATCCATTGGAGAGGTATAAAGAAAATGACTCCCGTACCAAGCCTGTAAAGCCAGAGGGATATTTTAAGTGTCTGATAAAAATCCCATGGTCCATAGTATCAAAAACTGCAGACAGATTAACTAGGACCATGAGAAGAGTATATTAACTGATATCTTACCACAAGAAGGTCATACACAGCCTAGAGAAGTGTAGCCTCAGTTCTGTGCCTAGAGCTCAACCCAGACTGGCAAGGATCCAGGAGGACATAGATGTCATATAAGAGTACATCTGTGCATGGACAGCCTTTTCAATAATCTTCTCTATAAATAAGAGCTTAGGGTGGTGATATTCCAGACCATTTAGCATGCATCACCCCCGATCTCATGAAGATGTCATGATCTGGAAGATAACTAAATAAAATAAATAAGACAGGGTAACACTACTCCTGTTGAACATGGACCCAAACCACAAAATGTAGGACACACAACAGAAACATTTGACAAGATCTTGTCATAATCTAGGTAGTTAACTGTCAACTACCTAGTCAGGACCAGCCACATGCAAATTACAATTTTTTTCCATTGAGAGGTTCAGTGGTAAAGAACTGCCTAATTCTGTAATTTTGTCCATAAGGAACTATGCAACTCCTCACACTGTCCTGATGACAGTCTAGACTGCATAGCCTGATAACCAGCCCCAAAAATGTAGCTGGATGATTTGATGTGGCAGAAATTTCACTTGACACAAAAGCTGCCTTCTTATGTAAAGATTCCATATGGTATACAGCACACTGCTGATCCAGAATATGTTTGCTTTGAGAAGGCCTGCCCTTCACCACCTTTGCTCCAACCTCTTTCCAAGCCATGCAACAAGCTCTACTCATGAAGAAAACTATGGTTTCTTATGAAAAAAAATGGCTTAGTATGTACCTTCACCTTGACAAGGATATTTAGATTACCAGAGATGGCTGCTTGATAAGTCAGTACTAGGTAAACAGGATCCTTAGCACTTCTTTCCTTAAGGATCTGATCAGTTAATGGGGACAAAGTCACATTATCTAAATTCCTATGCTCATAAATAATGACCATCTCAGATTTAGAGGGTCATACATGGAGACCAACTTGGAAGTGAGCCAAATAATGGTCAGACCAGAAAACTGGCTCCACCACCAGGTGCCTTGTCTCCAGGCCAAGCTTGAACATTAAGTACAATGAGAGGGTGAATTTATGATGGCGGTGGAAACTGAGGAAAGTCAAAGATCTCTAAAAGATTGAGTAACTCCAGGGCAAGTTTGCAGATCTCATTGTGAACTCAGGTATTCAAGTTCTCAAAGATAAGCCACCCAGGGGATCTTTGAATTAGGAAATCCATGAACTTTTACAAAAAAACTCAAAGTAAAATGGCAGGTGAAAAACCAAGATGAATCTATAACTCACTCCTGTTCACTTGACAAATTCAAAGGAGTTACACTTTCCAACTTCAATCTGGACCCATTTCAAGATGAAGAAAATCAAATGGCTTCCACACCCTCAAAATTCTTATTAAGCCTATTTGGGACACTGAGTGTCACAAAGATTTCAGAGACAGAGATATCTAGATGTTCCCAGAGACTCTCATCCAGCCATGTCCCTTTGATAAAAGCCAGATTGCAATCCTGAAGCACAACTGAGACAATTCCCAACTTGTTTCAGAATCATCTGGCATTAAACAATGCCAGCTTGGTTAGGGCATTGCTAAAGGGGTAGGTTCAGCCTTCCAGTTACAAACCATTTATTGACTCCAAAGGTGCCATAACTACAGTATGGGAGAGCCTACCTCAGTTATAGCTCACCATCTTGTGGCGCCAAGATATCCTTGACAAGATTTGACATCCCAAGTTGGGTGAGCAAAAATAAGCCTCTACCTTTCCCCATCCAATGTCTGTGGCTATCCCCAGCCTCCTGCACCACAAAGAGATCCTTAGGTTCAAAAACCAAGAAACAAATGGGTAAAGGGTAAGGAGAAGGTCATGATTATATGTAAAACCTACGAGATGTGCCTTCTTGTGAATATTGATAAGCTTCTCTAACTCTGTGGAAGGAATGCTAAAACCATCATGGCACAGGTGGGTGATGGGACAAGTGTAACTCGGGCTGTATAAGTGCAATAATCCTAGAGCACAGGTATTTCAGCTGGGAGAGTGTGCCCAACCTATTTCCCAGGTACTTCACTCAGACAAGTTGATGATTAAGCTCTCCATCTTGCAAGTGAATAGTTAAGAAGTTTGTTGGGACAGGAAAGTAATTCTTAGTACAGAATAGGATAACATTAAAATTTAATCTTTTGAGCAGGAGAGAGAGAGGAGAGAGTTCCTAATCCATTCTTCCAAGGATGTGAAGCCAAATAGCAGTTCAGAGACTTGTGTGAAGTAGGGCCATGCCTACTACTTACTAAATGAGTTGCAGATTTCTACATGCCTGCACTTAATTAAAATAAGAAATAGTGGGGGGCAGATACAGACTCTTGGCACGACCCACTATACACTGCCCTAGGGCTTGCTTACTCAATGTCTTACAAGTTGCATCCAATTCCTAGAATAACCTCATGAACAGCCACCACTACCAGTAGAGTTTTCTAAAGGGGGATAACTAAGCATAAATTGGAACTGCCTGTTTGACAAAATAAACCTTTTCCTCTTGTTTAGAGAACTTATTAACAACCAGCAATACTGAGGTTCTCCAAAATAACCCAGTACCAGTGTACTCATCTGAGTTCTATTCCATTATAGACAGATGCATCTTAGTCTGTTTCCATCCATCATAAGAATAATGGTACATTTAGAAGTAGGTCTGTATGGTGGAACTCCTATACAATGAAGCCATACAACAAAAATAAGAAATATGAAGATATCTGTAAGAGATTCCCACTCCCCAGTGTAAAAGGAATTTAGAACTAATAAGCAAGTCCCCCAAGAATACCTTCAAGGTGTACAAGGCCAGATAGAAACTTTGAGTCAGCAATGGCTCTAAAGATAACCACAAGGACTTCTTCAGTTACATTAAGACCTTTAGAAATTATGCCCATTACTGTACCTAACTTATTTCCAGTGGAGTCTCCCATTCTGATTTTAAAATTATTGATAATATCCTTGCATACAGATAGTTCCTATTTCGTGCTATTCCAACCAACCAGATGTTCCCAGTACCTGTAATCATTCATCATTTCCAAAATTTCCATGGCCCAGGTTGTATCCACACTATCCAAGACCAAAACTACTGCCACCAGTGGACCTGATAATATCTTTCTCAGTTTGCTATTTGCAGGTTAAATATCACATACCACTAATCCAATTCCCTCTTAATCCTTTTCAGTTTGTCTATGTCGGTTATGTCTCTGAAGCATGGAGAATAGCCATATTTAACCTATACAAAAAAGTGGCCCCATGATAGACTCCAGAAAGTAACCATTTGAAATGTTAGGACTCAACAGAGTGAGTACCGAAAAACACAGACATTGAATGGCCAGAAAAATGTACTTACATATATTAAATCTGAGTTGGTCATTTATTAGAGTATTCTCTTTTCTCCAATGTATGGTGATCTCGTAGTGGTATATATAAATTCAGGGGTAGGGTGGGGGTGGTTGCCCACCCCCACATCAGGGGATGCAGGGGGACTTGACCCCTGCAAAAAAGAAGTTTAAAGGAGAAGAATGATCCTTTGAAATTGGCTCTTTTCCTGGGTTTTCAGTCTTTTTTTTTCTGTTTGTCTGCACTCAAAATGCTGCGTGCCAAAATTTCAATAGGGTGCCCCTCAGAAACTATAGACCTGTTGGCCTCTTAAGTATTGTCTGTAATTTTATGCGTAATTGCCATGCTGATTAACAATAACACAGGTGACTACAATCCCGGGATCTAAATCAATTTATATTTCTAAAAGGTATGTCAAGCCCACTAAACTTAGTCAATTTAATCTTTAGACTGGACCGTAAAACCAAAAAGGGAGGTGGAGTAGCAATTCTCTACAAAGCACTTCAAATTAGTATAATAAATCTTAACCTTCCTCTAGACAATAATGCAGAAGTAATCAGCTCAAAACTTCAAATCAACCCTAGTAAAGCTATTAACATAATTTGTGTTTATCTCCCCCCAGGAAATAACACTAACACTTTAGAATGTATCCTTAGCTTTCTGTCAAACAACCTCCCCCAAGAAACACTAGTTCTAGGTGACTTTAACATTGATTGGTATTCCTGTAATAATATTAACCCTACATCCCACATAAACCTATATGGCTTCACTCAACTCATTAACTGTCCAACCGGAACTGTTAAATCTAACAACCATGAATCTATCCTAGACTGGATTCTGATTAATACCCCCCAACAAACCTACCAGTCTGGTACCCTCCCAGATGATCTAAGCGACCACTCTATAACTTATGTCATTAGACACAAAATCAACCTAAACTCACCTGCCACCCTTAGAACACTACGAACAAAAAAGCATTTTAACTCTGAACATTTTCAAGCTGATCTAAAACGTTGTAATTGGTCCTCACTAAAATATCTTCCTCTTAATGATGCAGTAGAATACTTTAACTCTACATTCTTATCAATTCTGGACCAACATGCCCCAACCCGTACCATCAGAACCAAAACAAAAGTAGCCCCCTGGCTAACTAACGATACTAGGCATAAAATCAATCTTAGAAACAAATCTTGGTCTAAATGGCGTACCACTAAAAATCTAACTGATCGCCAAAACTTTAGAGAGCTTAGAAACAGCACTAAAAGAGCTATCCTGACAGACAAAAAAAACTATTACCTTCAGTTACAGCACAACACTAATAAGGAACCTAAAAAATTCTGGACCTGTATTAACAATCTTCTATCTCCAGGTCATTCCATTACACCTAATCCCTGTGACTGTAACCCAGAGAACCCTAAACAAACAGCAAATGACTTCAACTCATTCTTCACGAATACTATCCAAACACTTGCTAGTCATCTATCTCCTGATACCTCTAATCTACTTCCACCTACATCAAATTCACCTCCTACCCTCCACTTACAACCTGTCTCTACCTCCTTTATCACATCACTGCTCCAAAAGTTAAAACCTACCACTCCCTCTGCAGACAAACTGCCTGCAGAATTCCTGCAGGTAGGTGCCAAAGCCTTAGCCTACCCTATTTCCATCCTGATTAATAGATCTATAAAAGAAGGAATCTTCCCCTCCATCTGGAAGATATCTCATATCATCCCACTACATAAAGGGGGAAACTCTAATGAATTCTCCAACTTTTGACCAATAGCTCTCCTCTCACCAATAGCAAAAATCATGGAAAAATGTATTCACAAACAAATACTAAATCACCTTCTCAACAACAACCTACTTTCTAACTGTCAGCATGGTTTCAGACCCTCACACAGTACCACCACTGCTTTACTCTCCTTCACTAACTCCATTAACATTAACCGCAACAAAAACTATATATCATCCTCAGTTTTCATCGACCTATCCAAAGCTTTTGATATGGTGAATCATAAACTTTTACTACATATCCTAAAATCTCTGGCTCTTGATCATCTTGCCTTGTCCTGGTTTTCATCTTACCTAGAAAATCGTCAGCAGGCAGTACTTTGGAAAAATTCACTTTCTAATCTTCTACCTATCTCCTTAGGCGTACCTTAAGGCTCTATCCTAGGCCCTCTGCTATGTTCAGTCTTTATTAATGACCTTCAATCTGCTATCCCATATACTACCTGTATACAATATGCAGACAACTCAACTATAATCTGTACCGCTAACTCTCAAACTGAACTCCAGTCACTCACTCAAAAAGCTTTTAACGCTGTAGAACAATGGTTCTCTTACCGCTGTCTACTCCTTAACCCCAAGAAAACCAAACTATTCCTTTTTTCACCTACTCGGAAATCTACTCCACCTTACTTTACTCTTACGTTCACTGACGGAACACTCATCTCTCCTGACTTAACCCCAAAACTATTAGGAATAACTATTGATAATAACCTCAACTTCGACTCTCACATCAATAACACCATAAAATTGGTTAATAAATAAATAGGATCCCTTTATAGAATCAAACCTTTCCTAACACCTACAGCAAGGTCCACCATTGCTAGATCTCACCTAATCTCCACTCTTCTCTATGCTTCCCCCATTTACACTAATCTTTCCAAAAACAACATGAAGAAACTAGAAACATCCTATCATAACATAGCTAGATTCGCTGCTGGATCTCCTTTTCGAACTCATCACTGCTTGAACCTAAAAGAACTAGGCTGGATAGAACTTCCTAACCAACTTATACTTCAACAGATCTTAATTGCTTATAAGATTCTATATCAGCCAACCAACACACCAATACTTTCTAGCCTTATTTCTCCATACAACAACCTGAAACAACTACGTTCTTCTGATAAACTTCTGATTAATATCACCAAACCTAACAATAATGCAGGTGACAGTTTATTCTCCAACTCTGTTAGAAAAACATGGAATAAACTACCTTCTGATATCACTTCTTTAACCTCTTTCCAACTTTTCAAATACCAACTAAAAGTTTATCTCAATAAACACTGGCTTTGCTCCTGCACTAATCCAGACTAATGCTAACTCTTTTCTCTACCATTACCAAAAAAAAAAAAAAATTAATTTACAATTTTATATTTTATTTTTTATCTGTTCTATTTGCTATGTTTCTTATGTAACCTTTTATGCCTTTTTGTGAAAGTGTACAACTAATGGAGCTTTTCTCCCCGGGCCTCTACTGAAAATGGACATATATCCAGTTGGACTAGCCCGGTCAACAAATGTAAAATAAATAAAATAAATTTCTTTGAAACAGTCCTTGAAGCCATGGATGAGGGCCTGTCAGTCCATACAGCTTACGCTGACCTCAGTGGGACCCTTTACACCTTCCCAAATGTTGGTATCAAAGATAACATTTTGCAAATTAATAAAAACACAAATGGGTTTTTGACAGGACCTACTGTTAAGGTAGAGGGTATCTCCACTATCCAGAGGACTGCACTCAGTGGAGTTTCTGGCTGTGGTTAGGAAACCCTTCCATTTAGTTCTGCTGATATGTAGTGTTAACTCCTCTAGGTCCTATTTAATCTTGGTCTCTCTTTTTGCTTATTAGACTTATCCTTGTATAAAGTACCCCTTTTAAAATGTACCTCACAAATCATGTTTGCCAACTTGAAAGTCCCCAGAGGTTAATAATGTATCATATTGCTTGATGTGCAGGAGCAGCTGATCTCTCTCTCTCTCTCGGTCTCTCTCCATTCTATTCTTTTTATCTGCGCTTCAAGATTTGGGTCTTTCTGTCTGGTGTTTGCTAAGCTATAAGACTGGGAGAGGTTATAGGAGATTAAGGACAACAGGGTCTCTGTAATGGCATGGTAAGCAAAGCCACAGATTGCCTTTAAGACTATCTAATATACTTAGAAAATAGATAAAACTTCTAGCCTCTTTTCATAGCTCAAAGTATTTAAGTCGGAAATCTTTGTAGTTAGGAACCTCTGGGGCTTCTCTAGATATCTGATATGCCATGTGAGGTACAGCCCAAAGGAGGCATTGTACCCTATAACTGGTTTAATCAGTGCTGAATATAAAGACATTTTTAGATTTGTATAATATACCTTTGGCTACGAGTTATGTTATGAAGAAGAATATTCAGTCTACAGTTGCCACATGATGAATAAAGAAGAGAAGAACTGTCAACCCAAGTACCCAGGTCATTAACTGCATTTTTGTTTAGTAGTGGAGTATTGTGCATAGTGTATGCTAAGGGAAGGGGGGTGTTTACCAGATGAAATGATACTACACATTTATGCATTTAATTTAGGCCCATTTTTGAGCACACCAGTTATTAACTAGGATACATTATTTTTGATGGGTTCAGGTGTCAGAGGGGGGTTTCACAATAACACACAATATGCAGTCATCTGCAGACTTAGTTAACAAGAGATCATTGTTCTTGGTTTCAAAATTGGAGAACTAAATGCCAAAAAGGAGGGATTGAGAACTAAATGCCAAAAAGGAGGGATTGTGAAAGACCCTGATGGTCACCTTCATGCTTTCAGATGTGACAACTGCCAGACGAGCTATGTGGGTTTTCTCTTTTAGTCAGTTCACTGTCCATTTTACCATACAAGAATCACAAAAGCAATAGGCTGTATAACAGAAGGAACAAAATCATGGCAAAAATTAGGAGGTGCAGCACCCAGCAGGACAAAAGCACTCTCATCAAACTAAAGAAACAACTAAGAGGACTAATAAAGTTTACCAAAGCCAAATTTGAGGTAAATTTGGCCTCCCAGGCCAAAGAGAACTACAAGGCATTCTTTAGCCATGTCTGCAACTTTAAAGGTAATACACAATTTTGTGCATAGCTCACTATAAATGGAGCCACCTGTACTGGGCCAGAAGATATAGCAGGCCTACTGGCCAGTAAATTCAGCTCCAACTTTATCCCTCTCTCCTCCTCACTTTCCTTAAGGAATGCCATCAAATATAACTCCCCCTGCTGTCACTAGAGAACAGGTCCTTAATGCTGTCTCTAAGGCCAAGAACACTGCAACAATGGGCCCACACAGTATTCCAGGATGCCTTCTAAATAGCATGAAACATGACCTATTAAGCCATCTGGAATTACTATTTCACTGCAGCCTCCAAACAAGCTTTATGCCTCATGTAGTTACAAAAACAAAATTGCCACTGACTCTAAAGACAACCACAAAGTATTCTATAGCTATGCCAAGAATCTCAATGGCAACACTCATATCTGCTCTGAGTTACAGCACAATGGCACTAAATATACAGAGCCAACTGATATTGCCAACATCCTGGCAGATAGGTTCAGTGCTAAATTTCCCCCCCTAGAGGGCCCATCTCTATACCGGAAGAACGCAACGTTCCTGTAATCATGGCTGCAAAGGTAAAAAAAACACTCTCCAAAGCCAAGAACACAGCATCCATGGGACCTGACAATATCCCAGGCTGCATTCTACATGAACTACAGAATAAACTGGCACCCTACCTAAGTACCATGTTCAATCATAGCCTCACCTCAGGCTTTGTGCCCACTGAATGGTGCACTGTGACAGTTATCCCACTCCACAAAGGGGAAGCCACGACGGACCCCGGGAACTACCACCCCATTAGCCTGACAAGCCTGGTCTGCAAGGCCATGGAACGTATCATCATGGAAATCATAAACAAAGACATTGGTAATCTCCAAACTTTGGACTCTATCCAGTTCAAGTTTGTAAAAGGCAGATCATGTCTCCTAAACCTGATTGACTTCTTTAAAGCAGTCACCAAAGCCATAGATGAGGGTAAGGTGGTTCACACAGCCTATCTAGATCTCGCCAAGGCTTTCGACACCATCCCCCACTCTGGAATTATAGATAAGCTCACTAAACTAGGTATAAATCCCTATGTCACAAGATGGGTTGCCAACTGGCTCACGGACAGAACCCACACTGTGAAAGTAGCAGACTCCAAATCCGACTTCAGACCAGTGATAAGTGGAGTACCACAGGGTTCAGTCCTGGGTCCTCTCCTGTTTGGTATCTACTTCTCTGAAGTACAGGCTAACACAGAAGGTCTTTGGTTAACAAAGTCTGCAGATGACTGCAAACTAGGAGCCATAATCAAAACTCCTAACGATGTGGACATACTACAAAAGGACCTCACTGAGACAGATGCCTGGTGTCAAAGCCATGGCCTGAAGCTCAGTGCCAAAAAGTGTATTGTCATCCCCTTTGGTAAAAACTCTGTACCCATGAACTACCACATAAGTGGTAGTCTACTTAACGCCAAAAGTGTGATAAGAGACCTTGGGGCACAGGTGGACAGCAGTCTCTCCTTTGATAATCACATCACCACAGTGGTCAGGAAATCCTTCTACATGGCTCACCTCATCACAAAAGGTTTCTCATCCAGAAAAAAAGAGGTCATTGTTCCCCTCTACTCATCACTCATTGGACCCATTATAGAGTACAATGCCCCTTTTGGTATGTACCTCACAAGACATCTACAACAACTGGAAAGGCCACAAAAATACCTCACAAAGAGGATTGCTGGCCTCAAACAGATGCCCTACGCAGACTGCCCTACGCAGACTGTCTCAAAAAATTCCAGCTTTACTCCGTTGCATATCGCCTACTCAGAGACAATCTCTGCCTAACATACAAAGCTATGTCAAACCCAGAGCTGTTGGACATGCTCCATTTAAAGAAATCCCAATCCCTCTGAGCTACACGCTCTAGAGACCTAAACCTTATCACCACAATAAACAGAACATGCTGGAGCTCCTCATTAGCACTCTTCAAGAAAAATCTTGATGATTGGATGGGAAAAAGGAATTCACCCCAGGGATCACTTCTGTGGCTCTGCTCGACAGGGGCACAGGAAAATAATTTTCTTGGGTGGCAAAAGCCAGGGTACCTTTTTGGCTAGGCTTATATAGGCCCTATGGCTAATATCCTAGTACCTACCTATGAACCTATGAATGGAGAACAGCAACAGTCATCTCTCTGCACAAAGATCAGCCACCTACAGACCTTGGAGACTACAGACCCATAAGTCTTACTAGTCTTATATGTAAAGCCATGGAAAGAATTATCATGTAAATGATCAATAGTGGTATAGTAAACTTCCAGACACTGGATCTAACCCAGTTTGGTTTTGTCAAGGGAAGATCATGCCTACTCAGCCTGATAGACTTCTTTGAGAATGTCATCAAATCAGTGGATGAGGACAAAATGGTTCACATTACCTGTTTTGATTTGTTCAAGGCATTTGACACAATAAACAACTCGGGCATTGTTGACAAACCCAGGAGGTTAGGTACAAACCCATATGTCACCCAATGGATAGCTAACTGGCTTACAGACAGAAGCCAAGAAGATAGAATTGGGGAGTCCGCCTCTACATAGAGGCCAGTCACAAGTGGAGTCCCTTCAGGATCAGTCTTTGGACTGCTCCTTTTTGGCATTTATGTTGCTGAAGACAAGGCCAATGTCAGTCATCTCTGGCTGACAAAATCTGTAGATGATTGCAAATTAGGAGTTGTCATTGAATCCCACACTGACACAAATGTTCTGCATGAAGGGCTGACACAGACAAACAACTGGTATCACAGCCATGGATTAAAACTAATTGCCAATAAATGCAAAATAGTATCCTTCAAGAAGTCATCTGCCCCTGGTAACTGTCAAATTGGCAACACACGCCTTACAGCTGGCCAAGTAGTCGGGAACTTAGGGACACACATAGAAAGTAATCTAACCTTTGACCCTGACATGTCTACAGTAGTGAGGAAAACATTCTATGTTGCACAACTTATAAACAAAGGTATGTGATCCAAGTTCAGGGAAATCCTTGTTCTACTGCATTTGTCATTCATCAGACTTATTATTGGGTACAATGCCCCCTTTGATATGTATCCAACCAGGCATATCCAAAAATTGGAATATCCACAGAGGTTCTGCACTAAAAGGATACAGGGTATAAGTAAAATCTCCTTTTCAGACCACCTCAAGACCCAATCCCTATATTCTGTCTCCTACAGGCTTTTGAGGGGAGATCAGTGCCTGGAAAACAGGGTATTGTCAGACCCCACTCTGATGGACCTCCTGCATATCCACAAAACAAACAGCACCAGAATTACCCATTCTAAAGACTTAAACCTTGCCTGTGATATAAATAGGACCTGCTGGAGAGACAGGTACATGTCCCAGAGACTAACCCGTCTCTAGAACAGGTTCCCCATTCATGTGAAGCAGATTTCCTCCCTAACCCAATTCCAGTGCAACTTGGACAATTGGATGGTGAAAAGGAAATTCATCCCTGGTTTGACACCTATGTTCTAATGGACGTAGGCAACCTGTAAATTGTTCATCTGCCCCAAGTCCCTGCTTGTAAATGTTTCATCTTCAATCCCCTGTTTACACTTACCAAGGGTATCAAAAGTTCTCAGAGATCTGGGATGCATGGCTAGGCTTAAAAGGCCATTGTGGTCATTAGCCCAGTAAACACCTATGAACCTATGAGGATATAGGTCAAGATACTGCTTTTTCAAGATTTTGTATGGATTTATTATTAAGGGAGATGGGGAAAAATTCATGGTCTTAACAAAACAGGAAGGCAGAAAAAAATTAAAAGAAATATAGTCTTAAAAATATTTATTACAGCTTTGGGAAAAGTAACAGTTCAGGACTGCTTTATTTGTATGCAACACAGTCCACATAAAGACTCCCTGAAAGCTGACTTCAACATGTCCAAGACACAGAGTCACTTCTTGTTAGCACCTTCACAGCAGAAGTAGCAACAGTCTCACAGGTAGTGAAGAGTCTCCACAACTTCCCACTGAAGCAAGGCAAAATACACACACACACATGCACACACATGCACACACATGCACACACATACACACACACACACACACACACACACACACACACACACACACACACACACCATTTCCCTTTGTTAGATAGCACTTCCACTCTAAGACATCTTTTTCCACTGAAAAATGCTGAGGACTGCTTTCCAGAAACACATCTAGGGTTAGAGGTAAGCCAGTACACCAAGCCTTCTGTACTTATGTCTAAAATACAACTGTTTTACCCTCACATGACTTCTGTTTCCTGCCTCTAAAGCTTGTATTTTGTTATTAGCAATACACCTTCTTTTGAACAATATGCTCTCCCTTGTGCATGAAACTGGCAAAATAGTTACTATACATTTGTGCTTGAAACTGGCAAAGCTACACACATTTATATATATATATATATATATATATATATATATATATATATATATATATATATATATATATAAATATAAATTTATGTGTATGTATGTATATATATATATATATATATATATATATATATATATATGGATTCATGTTACTTAAATGAAACACCACTTCACTGACAGTTAACTGAAACGAAATCACTGACAACCTAATTAAATGAAAACCAATTTAACCGACAGTCAATTCACCGTATTAAAGTTCCGCGGCTCAGGTGCATGACGTAATCTCTGGTTATGCACTTGTAATGGTTGCAATAAATAGTAATGTTACACCCTACATCTTTGTACTTTGTACCACTTACAAACACAAATGGATGAGTTCCAGAGGAACGATCCTGGTGTTCTAGGGAATATATATCAAACTGTGCCGTCTCAATGTAGCAAAGAAATGCTTATGATAGACAGATTCATCTACCATTTGGAAAGAAGTAGACAAAGCAGGAAGTACTGTACAAAGTCTGTGACAAGTGCAGAGGTAAAGCTATAACTACAGTAGTTGCTGAAGGTGAACCGATAGAGAAATCAGTGGCACATAACCATAAAGGTGAACCTGGTGAAGTACAGAAATACATGGTTTGCAACGATGTAAAGGAAAGAGCTAGGTTAAGCAGAGATAACCCCTGTTTAGTAGTAGACAATGCATTAGCATCCACTTCTCTTTCCACAATACATGAAGTACCAGGAAGTAAAGCCCTATTACAGCAAGTTATTCGTGTAAGACGGAAAGTGATTCTAGCAGAGAGAGATGACACTTTAACATTGAACACAATAGACTTCAGCAACTTCCCTTTGAAAAGTGGATTGTTTGTTAGCAAATGTTTAAGTGATTCCAGTGCGGGAACAACTGTAGTTGTATTTAGCACACTGAATAACCTGTACAATTTAAGTAAAGCCACAATTTGGCTTATGGACGGCACTTTCTTTTGTAAGGGTGTCATCAGTTATATAGTGTTCATGGTTTAGTGAACTTCAGTAGTTACAGTAAAGCTATCCCTTTTGTGTACTGTTTGATGTCTGAAGAATCCTTGAAGTCATACAACGATATGTGGCATGCTATTTACCATTTAGTGTCCGAGAATGAGTTTGAACCTGCTGTCCAATATGTTTTGTCTGACTATGGAATTGCCGCTATGAAAAGCATATGCCTGAATGTAAATGGTGCTGTGTCAAAAGGCTGCCTATTTCATTTCGGGCAAAATTTATGGCGTAAAGTTCAACAACTAGGTCTTTGTTCCTTATGCAACACTAACATGACATTTCAGTTACATGTGAAGAGTTTAGTAGCACTGGCATTCGTGAATGAAGAGTTTGGCATCAAGACATTCCAACGGTTAAAAGATATCTTTCCAGCAGAGGGGAGGGAGCTTCTACGCTACTTCTCTGATTGGTACATATTTGTGAAATTAAGGAAATTTAGCACCAGGACTAGTTCCACTATGAGATACTACGGTGGTGGTGCTTTGGTAGTGTTGTCGCCTCACAGTGAGATGTTGCCCTGTTCGATTCTCAGCTAGAGCATCTTCTGTGTGGAGACATGCATGAATGGGCGTGCCTTCGTTGAAGGTTGTGCGTCAGGGCTGGAAACACAGCACATAAAAATCCACTGCCAATCATTAGCGGACCGGAGTTCCGCTGTGGCGACCCCTAACTGGGAAAAGCTGAAAAACACAACTAGTTCCACTATGAGATTTCCACCTTTATTTCCAGTGTCATTCTGGAATATTTAAGAACTGAATCAGCTATTCCTCCCTAGAACACAGAGTAGTGTGGAGGTGTGGCATAGACATCTGAAGTGCTTACTGGGTGGCTGGGGGGACTGATTTGGCTGTTTTACTTAATGTGCTTACCAGGAAACAAAACAGGGTTAACAAGTTTAGACTGTTAATGGCAACTGGTATACCATCATCTCCTAAACGACGTAAGTTAATGAAAAGACAGTCACAGTTTGCAACTATTCTTGACAATAAAGATTCATACAGTCATTTGGAATTTGTGAAAGCAATTGCTAAATTGCTAAAACTTTGAAATTACTGCAATGTATAGTGGACTATTGAACATTAACATGAATGCACATGTTTTGCAAAGGTGTTCGTGTATGAATTTTCACTACTTTTAGTGACATGATTGCATTATTTGGAAAGTGATTTATTGGGTTGGAATGTGCTATGTGTATGCCACGCTACAAGAAATACTATGATTTCAGTTGTTTAATGGTCGCATTTTACAGAGTTGGGAGTTCCTGCATGGTTGCACTATCGTCGTTGATATGTATGTCGGTGATGTTGGATTCTATGAAACTGGCATTGGTGAAGTGGTGTTTCGGGCTTTTAAAGTGTCAGTGATTTCGTCTCGGTCAACTAAGTGTTGGTGAAGTGGCTTTTCATTCAAATAACATTAGTCTATATATATATATATAATGTGTGTGTGTGTGTGTGTGTGTGTGTGTGTGTGTGTGTATATGTGTGTGTTTATATATATATATATATATATATATATATATATATATATATATATATATATATATATATATGCAGTGCCTTTTTTGTAAACAAAAAGGTGGCAGTGTGCATATGTCGCATTTGGTTCAACCCCCCCCCCCCAAAAAAAATACTTATTTTTTTCTCCAAATCCTCTTTCATGAAAAAAATAAATAAAACTTGTCCCTTAATAATGCAACAATTGAAGTCACTTCTCACAGCAAATTATTAAGGATGATAGTGG